>NC_052333.1:39784386-39899027 GCF_016432855.1 Salvelinus namaycush
CTATCACTGTTCTGAGTGGATGGGCTTGCTTGGCCTTTATCTTTGTGACACTATTATGTCAAGGGGTACTCCTGTCACTTGAGTTCAAATTTCACTCAACATACATTTAAATTTAGTGGTAACAAGTGTCTGACAGTTACGAGAGCATTTAGAACAGGGAAAATGCTGATGTCATACAATAGATATGGGTATTTCTATAAGTAATGGGTCCAATGTGTGAAATTATTATTACATTCTAAAATATGTGAGAATAATGTGGACTTGCCTGACTAAATAAATTGGATTCATTTTTCTGTAGCCTATGTATATATAATTTTTATTTATTTAACCTTGATCTTACTAGGCAAGTCAGTTAAGAACAAATTCTTATTTACATTAACAGTTTACCGGGTAACGGGCAGAACGCCAGATTTTTACCTTGTCAGCTCGGGGATTTGATTCAGCAACCTTTCGGTTACTGGCCCAATGCTCTAACCGCAAGCTACCAAAAAAACAGGTTCCTTTTGTAATGGAAGGATTTTTATGGAAAGCCAAGTTGAAGCCAGCATTGGATGTTGTTGTCCTCGTAATAACCGCACATGGTTTTACCGCAACAGAGTAGCGCAACACCACTCAATTGAAGTGGTGGGAAAAAAACGAAAATGGCCAGGCACATGGCTACACTAATTACAAGGCCTTTTCAAATACCACATTGAGGAAATGTATGATTTTCAGGCAGGCCTCTGCCGGTACTTGGATTTCTGAAGTCAAAAAAATATAGTTCAAGTAACGTTAGACTACTTCAAGCCCCTTGTTTAAACAAGCCTATTGTTTAAAATGGCAGGTTAACTTACTCTGTTGGGGTAAAACCATTTCATTACTATATCATATTTTGAAGAAGCCCACTAGGCTTGGCAATTTGTTGTCAATATAATTAATAGGGATAGTGTAGGATTTTGCGCAATACACAATTGCGCACACACTGCACAGTATGACTCGGTGTCCAATACGAGGCACAAAAACATTACTTTGATGCTTTTGCTGTTAAATCTAATTAATCATACTGTAAATCTAGCAGACAACAACAGATGATCAGCATCAATTCGCTAGGGATATTAGATCCAACATGGATCCAGGCACAACTGTCTTCACCGGTGTAACGAATGAGACACCAAAATATTCTGGACATTCCTCCTGAACAACTTTTTTTTCCTGCACTTGGGCTTTTGTTGCATCGTATGCGCTATGACTATGACGACAGCCAGGGCCGGCGTTATGGGCGGGCCTTACACGGAACCTAAACCGGCTGCGCTCGTGCGCCATCGTGCATACATTTATTTTGTCCCCCCACACCAAACGCGATCACGACATGCAGGTTAAAATATCATAACAAACTCTGGACCAATTATATTAATTTGGGGACAGGTCGAAAAGCATTAAACATTTATGGCAATTTAGCTAGTTAGCTTGCACTTGCTAGCTAATTAGCAAATTTAGCTAGCTTGCTGTTGCTAGCTAATTTGTCCTGGGATATAAACATTAAGTTGTTATTTTACCTGAAATGCACAAGGTCCTCTACTCCACCAATTAATCCACACATAAAACAGTCAACTGAATCGTTTCTCTTCCTTCCAGGCTTTTTCTTCTCTTGACTTTATATTGCAATTGGCAACTTTCATAAATTAGGTGCATTACCGAGGAGATGGCACGTGGGTACCTGCTTCTATAAACCAATGAGGAGATGGGAAAGGCAGGACTTGCAGCACGATCTGGTCAGAAATATATCTGATTTCTATTTTAGCCCTTGGCAACGCAGATGCTCCTTGGCTCACGCGAGTAGTGTGGGTGCAATAATTGAATAACATAGATTTCTAAATTTATTTTGCGACGCCAGCGGTGTGGTTAGCCTGTTAGGGGGCCTGGCCGCTCTACCGTACCACCTTGCCCATCCAGAAAACATTGAAATAATAATAATTTAGTTGACCTAGACGCGCGCCTTTCAGAATAGAGAAAGACGCATCAATTTCAGTTAAAGCATCGGAGCGATCGAAACAGCGCCCCTCTGTATCAGTATGTGTATGTATCTGATGCTGTTTGGACCAAAATAGTATGCCATGTCATACTATTTCTGTCCAGACAGTATCAGATACATGGGCTACATATTAGAGGGGCGCTGTTTCGCTCGCTCGGATGCTTTCTCCGGTGATATAGTTTTAGCAGAGTGGAAGAGGCGAAGCGAGAGGGCTCACTCTCGCCTAAATCTGTCCAGTATAAACCCAATGCGTTTCTATGGGAATAATATTCAGAACCAAGCTTGTCGCTTGCAGTCCCCCGCTTTTGGGACAAATATCCCATTGTTAGGGCGGAGACATGAGCATCTCGTCATTATATATTGATTTCTGGTTGCAACCTCTTGCGAATTGGAAAGGAAAGTTGGCGGGTGCACAGTGCACTGTTAGGATGCTGGATTGCCCTAAAGTAAATAGATGTTTCGCCAAAATTATATAATTACTTCTGTCTAAATAAAATCATTCAAAATACTTCCCCAGGGAGCATGACTTAGCCTCATAGGATCATTCGCCTCTCACATTTTTTTTGCTGTAGATTGTTTCAAATCACAAGTGTGTTTGGGAAGCCCGAAATGTGGGCAGTGCACGTGACAATAGGTCTAGCTGATTGAGTAGCGGCTGTCAGTGAAACGCGTCTAAAATATGTCTTGAGTATAATAAAAAAAATTGCTTCAAGAAGCGGAGGGGACTGTGGCGAAGATGGTGCGCCTCCAGAATGCAAGCATACAGTACTGTATGTAGGAAAGAGCCCATTTGGCAATGTATTATACCTCATTGTTTTAGTTCACCACTCATTTTTTCTTCCCCTCAAACAAGTCAACAAAGTATTTTTTTTTTAACATCCATTGGGAATGATAGTTCCTCAGTATCTGAAAAATCACTCCCTGCCTCGATAATAACCTGTCAGGACCCGGTGTGAGAAACAGTCACTGATAGTCGGCAGAACCCAGAAGATGAGGCAGACACAGCAGTACTAGAGACGGTGGTTTAATCAAGGTAAAAGATCTTCAGGCAAAAAATATAAATCCACAACGTCAAAAGTAAAGCCAAGAGAAAAAAATGAATATCCTCCAAAATACAATGAAAATCCACAAAGTGGTAAGAACAGCAGGGAAAAAACAAACCTCAAATGACTAATCAAAAATAAACAAGAACAAAACCAGAGTACCTCAGGAAAATCCAACTAGAGAAATATATGTTCACAGCATGGCTGGGTGCTAACATACAAACACAGAGCAAAGAAATGAGGAACACTAAGGGTTTAAATACCTACAAGGAAATAAGGCACAGGTGCAAACAATAGAACAAGGGAAAAAACAAAAGGTTCAAAAAGGCGCAATGGGGGCATCTAGTGACCAAAACCTGAATAGTCCTGGCCAAAACCTGACATAACCAAGCCTCGATGTGAACAGTACAGGCCTAATGGTAAGGGGCGCATAATTGAGACATGAGCCAACTGAAGGTGAGGCTTCTACCCCACCAAGCTCTCCAGCTCGTGGCCCTTATCCTACCCCTCTCAGAGCCAATACTGTGCAAGCCACGGGACAGGCTTACTCTGTAAGCAAGAGACTGTGTTAACGTGTCCTCTGTTTATATATTTTTTTTTTAAAGGAAGATGACAACTGAAGTAAAAAGAAAATGTCATGCTTTTTCAATTGTTATGACTTGACTGTTAAGAACTTAATATTATGCCGTTATGTTTGCACTTTCTATTGAAAAGGATTATGTTACGGAGTCTGGTTGATAGGTAATCGACTAGCAGATCACACTGTATCAATTTGTCCATATGGCAGAGGCTAGTGCTATAATCATAGTTGGAATTTTAACTTTTGGATTTTTATCATTTTACTTCAGATGTGTATGAGTAACCACGTGACAATGATTTTGAGAAACGAAAAGATTATTATTGAAATTAAACTGTTCCACGAAAATGTGCATATATAAATATTCAGAACTGGCACGCAGAGCGGTAGAAATGGTAGGATAAATTGTAAGCTTCCGCAAACTTGAAACTCATGAGTTGCCTATGGTCTTTACTATTACACCCATTTAAAAAATGTGTTCAATCGCACACATAGGAGGTCCCGTGAAAAAATGGGCCCGTCTATGGAAATCAAATGAATGCCTGTTTTTTGGGGGATTTGTGTGCCAATGAAAACTGTTTTACCCCATAACCGGCCGTCATTGTAAATAAGAATTTGTTCATACCTGACTTGCCTAGTTAAGGTTAAAGGTTAAGTAAAAAACAAACAAAAAAACAAAACAACGTATGGAGTTATGAAATGTTATGTAGTTACACTGCATTTCTGAGACCTCTATGCAAAAATACTGTCCAACAACTAGATCCAGGATTCTTACAGGGTTCAAGTTAGATGTGTGATTTCACTGATTAATGCTTAATATATGATACATCAACAATTTACATTGCCATAAATGCATTGACAGAACAGTAATGTTTTATGACACAGCTGTAACAAGTTGCTCGGTGTAGTAAAGCCTCTCTGGTACCCACGTTTATAGAAAGAGCCATAGTCTATTTCACTATTCTGGATCCTGAAGTTTGACAGTAACTTTACATACTGTGGAAACACAATACTTTCATTTGATGTGGAAATACAAGATTTCTGTAACAATGGACTTCTCTCTCAGCCTGTTCCCAGATCTGTTTGTGCTCTTGCCAACTCCCTGACCTCAACCCCCCGTCCTATCCAGGTTCTATTGGGACATTGTGATGCTACTCCTGATGATGTGCAACCTGGTAATCCTCCCCTGGGGCATCACCTTCTTTGAAGACCAGAAAACTTTGCCCTGGATCTCTTTCAACGTCATCTCTGACACCTGCTTCCTGGTCGACCTGGTCCTCAACTTCCGCACGGGCGTCCTAGAGGGAGACGACCAGATCATCCTGGACCCCAAGGTTACATTTCACTCATTTTCAAGACAGCTGGAAACAAAGGGGGATATTGGCAAATGGAAGAATAGTAAGAAGGGTGGACACAGCTATTTCAAATCAAATTTTATTGGTCACATGCTGAGAATACAACAGGTGTAGATTTTACTTTGAAATGCTTACTTATGAGCCCATTCCCAACAATGCAGAGTTAAAAAGTAAGACAAATAATTGCTAAATAAAAAATGAAATAGTAACACAATAAAAACAAGAAAGAGGCTTTATACAAGGAGTACCAGTGCCGAGTCAATGTGCAGCCTTAAAAGGTAGTTGATAAAATACAGTATGTACATGTGAGTAAGGATAAAAGTGGCTAGGCAATCAGGATATATCATGTAAATTGTCCAGGTAGCCATGTTACTAACTGTTCATTAGTCTTAAGGCTTGAGGGTGGGTAGAAGCTGTTCAGGTGCCTTTTGGTCCCAGACTTGGCACTCCGGTACCACTTGCTGTGCGGTAGCAGAGAGAACAGTCTATGACTTGGGTGGCTGGAGTCTTTGACAATTGTTAGGGCCTTCCTCTGACACTGCCTGGTATATAGGTCTGGATGGTAAGGAGTTCGGCCCCAGTGATGTACTGGGCCATATGCACTACCCTCTTTAGCTCCTTACAGTCAGATGCCGAGCAGTTGCCATAACAAGCGGTGATGCAGCCAGTCAAGATGCTCTCAATGGTGCAGCTGAATCCCAGTCTCCGGTGGGGAGTATATGTGACTGGGCGGGAGTGTTATTGCTAGTGACAGGTTTTGCTTCATTAGCCTCTCAAGTCCACTGTTATTTTACTACTAATATCTATTTACACCTTGTCTAGAAATTATTATTATATATGTTTTATTTTTTATTATTCATTTTGTAGCTAGGTGAAACCCTTTGCACTGATGCATTATATTGTATGAAATGTGCTTAACAAATACAGTTTGAGTCAGTGATTTAATGAAGGTCAAATCAATCAGTCAATCAATAATTTAATCATAGGTGATCCGTATGCGTTACCTGAAGACTTGGTTCGTAGTGGACTTCATCTCCTCCATCCCAATGGACTACATCTTCCTGATAGTGGACCTGGAGGCCCAGATGGAGGCTTCGGATGTGTACCGCACGGCCCGTGCTCTCCGTATCGTCCGCTTCACCAAGATCCTCAGCCTGCTGCGTCTCCTGAGACTGTCCCGCTTCATCCGCTACATCCATCAGTGGGAGGAGGTGAGGGAGAGGGGGAAGGACAGAGTTTTATTGTGGACTGTGAGCATATTTCATGTAGGATAAGGCTATATACTTAAACGCTGTGTACTTACACACTCACATTGTAAAATCACTCTGTCAAAGATTCACTCATACTCATACTGTCTAGAAATGTATCCAATAGCCATACCTCTCTATTAGCATGAATACAGTGAGCTCCAAAAGTATTGGGACAGTGACACCTATTTGTTCATTACGCTCTGTACTCCAGCACCTGGAGTTGAAATTATTTATTATTATTATTATTATTTTCATTCATATCAGGTGAAATTACAGCACTTGTTGTACATAGTCCCTCCATTTTAGGGGAGAAAAGGTATTGTATAAAAAACACCAAAAAATGTCACTGTCCCAATACTTTTGGAGCTCACTGTATACCACATAATTATTCCTGTGTCCCAAATGGCACCCTGTTCCCTGTAAAATGCACTACTTTTGACCAGAGCCCTATGGGACCTGGTCAAAAGTATTGCACTATTAAGGGAGTAGGGTGCCATTTTGGAGACAACCATTGTAAGTCCTTGCCAGTGTTGACATTCCTCTCTATAACTCGATAACAAATTCTCCCTCTCAGATATTCCACATGACCTATGACCTGGCTAGTGCTGTTGTGCGTATAGTAAACCTGATTGGTATGATGCTACTGCTGTGCCATTGGGACGGCTGCATGCAATTCATGGTGCCCATGTTGCAGGATTTCCCACCAGATTGCTGGGTTACCAAGAACAACATGGTGGTGAGTGAGGACTGGAAGGTGGCGAATTCCCATTGTGGTTTATAACAATAAATAATCATAATACATTTTATTTTAATCACTTTTCAAAACACAAAGTTACTTTACATAGTCAGAAAGATAATCAGCCAGGTAAGAAAGCAATCAAATTATCCTGCACAATGAATACATCCTATTCAATATGACACCCCTTTGCTACCTCAGCCTAGCCTCCTCACCCCTTGTTTCTCTCTTTCATAGAATTCCACATGGCATTTACAGTACTCATATGCCCTGTTCATGGCGATGAGTCACATGTTGTGTATAGGATATGGTGCCCAGGCTCCCGAGGGCATGACGGACGTATGGCTGACTATCATGAGTATGATTGTGGGCGCCACCTGCTATGCCATGTTTCTGGGCCATGCCGCCAACCTGGTTCAGTCCATAGACGCCTCCCGACGACAGTATCAGGATAAGGTACCCAGCTCTTTGTCTCACATGAGCAGAGTCCTTTTACAAATAGATGAGAAAAATATACTCTAGTACATTGATGTTCTTTCTTCAACACAGTACAGTGCTACATAAATCTACATTTTACATCAAATATGTACAGTCTGCTGCCCTCTTTTTTTAATATATTTTTTTATTTAACCTTTATTTAACTAGGCAAGTCAGTTAAGAACAAATTCTTATTTACAATGACGGCCTCTTAGCCAGATCTCCCTTGTAAAAGAGGTCTTCTGACCCCAACAGGACTTACTGGATAAGGTTAAAACAAATTAAACAGACCCACTCACAATGTTCTCTGTCTGGAACCCATGTTTTCAGTATAAGCAGGTGGAGCAGTACATGTCGTTCCATAAGCTGCCGGCGGACGTGAGGCAGAGGATCCATGAGTACTATGAGATTCGCTTCCAGGGCAAGATGTTTGACGAAGACAGTATTCTGGGAGAACTCAGCGACCCGCTCAAGGAGGTCTCTTCCATTACACCTCAATCTCTTCTCTGTCTCTCTGTCTCTTTCACTCTCTCTCTGTCTATACCCTTACATACTTGCCATTTCCCCTTTCAAAACAGTTGGAGCAAACATACACTAACGGACAAAGGTTTTAAAACACTTACTCATTCAAGGGTTTTTCTTTATTTTTACTATTTTCTACATTGTAGAAAAATAGGAAAGACATCAAAACTATTAAATAACACATATGGAATCATGAAATTGTTGGAACCAAAAAAGTGTTAAACAAATCAAAATATTTTTTTGATTTTAGATTCTTCAAAATAGCCACCCTTTGCCTTGATGACAGCTTTGCACACGCTGGGCATTCTCTCAACCAGCTTCACCTGGAATGCTTTACAACAGTCTTGAAGGAGTTCCCACATATGCTGAGCACTTGTTAGCTGCTTTTCCTTCACTCTGCGGTCCAACTCATCCCAAACCATGTCAATTTGTTTGAGGTCGGGGGATTGTGGAGGCTAGGTCATCTGATGCAGCACTCCATCACTCTCCTTCTTGGTCAAATAGCCCTTACACAGCCTGGAGGTGTGTTGGGCCATTGTCCTGTTGAATAACAAATGATAGTCCCACTAAGCCTCAACCAGATGGGATGGCATATCGCTGCAGAATGCTGTGGTAGCCATGCTGGTTAAGTGTGCCTTGAATTCTAAATAATTCACAGACAGTGTCACCAGCAAAGCACCCCCACACCGTAGCACCTCCTCCTCCATGCTTTTACGGTGGGAATTACACATGCCGAGATCATCCGTTCACCCACATCGCATCTCTTAAAGACATGGCGGTTGGAACCAAAAATCTCCAATTTGGACTCCAGACCAAAGGACAGATTTCCACCGGTCTAATGTCCATTGCTCGTGTTTCTTGGCCCAAGCAAGTCTCTTCTTATTATTGGTGTCCTTTAGTGGTGGTTTCTCTGCAACAATTCGACCATGAAGGCCTGATTCACGCAGTCTCCTCTGAACAGTTGATGTTGAGATGTGTCTGTTACTTGGGCTGCAATTCCTGACGTTGATAACTCTAATGAACTTACCCTCTACAGCAGAGGTAACTCTGGGTCTTCCATTCCTGTGGCGGTCCTCATGAAAGCCAGTTTCATCATAGCGCTTGATGGTTTTTGCGACAGCACTTGAAGAAACTTTCAAGTTCTTGACATTTTCTGTATTGACTGATGACTAATGTCTTAAAGTAATGATGATCTGTCGTTTCTCTTTGCTTATTTGAGCTGTTCTTGACAAATTAACTTTTAAGAAGGCATACCTGTTAATTGAAATCCATTCCAGGGACTACCTTATGAATGTGGTTGAGAGAATGCAAAGAGTGTGCAAAGCTGTCATCAAGGCAAAGGGTGGCTATTTGAAATATAAAATATATTTTGATTTTTTTAACACTTTTTTGGTTACTACATGATTCCATATGTGTTATTTCATAGTTTGATGTCTTCACTATTATTCTACAATGTAGAAAATAGTAAAAATAAAGAAAAAACTTTGAATGAGTAGGTGTTCTAAAACTTTTGACCGGTAGTGTAGAAAGACAAAGAAAACTATTTATATTTGCCCAAGATGTGGTCTATCACTGTTTCACTGTCACAGACTATCTACAGTACTCCTGTACTGTACAGACATTCTGTTCTTAATGATTCCTATCTTCTCTTCTTTTCTCCATTAGGAAATTGTGAGCTTCAACTGCCGTGGGTTGGTAGCCAACATGCCGCTGTTTGCCAATACAGACCCTCATTTTGTAACAGTGATTCTGACCAAGCTGCGCTTTGAGGTCTTTCAGCCTAATGACTTCATCATACGGGAGGGGACACTGGGGCGGAAGATGTACTTTGTCCAACACGGCTGCGTTACCGTGCTCCCCCGCGGAAAAAAGGAGATACAGCTTAGTGATGGAGCCTACTTTGGGGGTGAGCTGTTTGCGAGTTTGGTTTAAAAGCGCTCTCCACCAATGTTTTACACCCTCTTTTCTCATTCACCCCTTTGATTTACTCTTCTCTCAACTCTCTTCCTTTGTCCTCAACTCATGTTTCTACTCCCCCCTTTCTCTTTTTTCTATCCTTGCCTTTTTGATCTTCCTCTATATCGCTACTCTTCTTCCCTACTCTTTACTCAATTCTGTTTAATAACCTAGCATCTCAACACTGCGAAACAATCAATGTAACTGTTTTATACAGACACCTTTATTGGGAAATATTATTCACCTTAAACATCACATGTATTTTTGAGTACATGGGGATAAACTGAAGAGAATCTCCTCTCCTCCCTTAGAGATCTGCCTGCTGACCCGTGGACGTCGGACGGCAAGCGTGAGGGCTGATACGTACTGCCGCCTCTATTCCCTGAGCGTGGACAGCTTCAACGAGGTCCTGGAGGAGCACCCGCTGATGAGGAGGGCCTTTGAGAGTGTGGCTGTGGACCGTCTGGACCGGGTACAGGGGCGAGAACCCTTCATGAGCTTCTCCACAGACTGACTGAGACTTATGGGCTCATAGAGGAGAGCTGACACAGGCAGCACAGTGGAAACCTATGTGACAAGATGGAGGGCATTCAACTTATAAAGATCAGACAGTCAATGGACATGTTGCTCTTGTTTTTAGTTTGGGAACCTACTTATAGAAAGTTATGCTTCAAATATGTTTATCAAGAAGCATATTACAATGGAAACAAGTGTATAAACATATCAATGAGCTTCCCTTTTCAACAGATAAAATAACAGCAATATACATCAAAACAAAATGGACACATCAAAACCAACACATTTTCTTTTTTTTTATGAATAGTACCCCCCTCCCCTCTTCACACCCAGTCCCCCACATACAGTGCATTTGGAAAGTATTTAGACCCCTTGACTTTTTCCACATTTTGTTACGTTACAGCCTTATTCTAAAATTGATTAAATAGGTTTTTTCCTCATCAATCTACACACAATACCGCATAATGACAAAGCAACACAGGGTATTCAGTCCCTTTACTCAGTAATTTGTTGAAGCACCTTTGGCAGCGATTACAGCCTCAAGTCTTCTTGGGTATGACGCTACAAGCTTGGCACACTGGAATTTGGGGAATTTCTACCATTCTTCTCTGCAGATCCTCTCAAGCTCTGTCAAGTTGGATGGGGAGCATCTCTGCATAGCTATTTTCAGGTCTCTCAAAATATCTTCAATCGGTTTCAAGTCCTGGCTCTGGCTGTGCCACTCAACGACATTCAGAGACTTTTCCCAAAGCCACTCCTGCATTGTCTTGGCTGTGTGCTTAGGGTCGTTGTCCTGTTGGAAGGTGAAGCTTTGCCCCAGTCTGAAGTCCTCAGCGTTCTGGAGCAGGTTTTCACCAAGGATCTCTCTGTACTTTGCTCCATTCATCTTCCCCTCGATCCTAACTAGTCAAGGTTCTCCCATCTCCACAGCTGAACTCTGGAGCTCTGTCAGAGTGACCATCGGGTTCTTGGTTACCTCCCTGACCAAGGCCCTTCTCCCCCTCTTCAAGCTCTGTCAAGCTGGTTGTTGCTAGACAAGTCTTGCCATAGATTTTCAAGCCGATTTAAGTCAAAACTGTAACGAGGCCACTCAAGAACATTCAATGTCATCTTGGTAAGCAATTCCAGTGTATATTTGGCCTTGTGTTTTAGGTAATTGTCCTTGTGAAAGATGAATTTGTCTCCCAGTGTCTCTTGAAAAGCAGACTGAACCCGGTGTTCCTCTAGGATTTTGCCTATTTTGGTCTATTCCGTAAATGTTTATCCTAAAAAACTCCCTAGTCCTTGCCGATGACAAGCATACCCATAGCATGATTCAGCCACCACCATGCTTGAAAATATGAAGAGTGATACTCAGTGATGTGTTGTGTTCGATTTGCCCCAAACATAACACTTTGTATTCAGGACATAAAGTTAATTTCTTTGCCACATTTTTTGCAGTTTTACTTTATTGCCGTATTGCAACGGGATGCGTGTTTTGGAATATGTGTATTCTATACGGCCTTCCTTCTTTTCACTCCGTCATTTAGGTTAGTATTGTGGAGTAACTACAATGTTCTTGATCCATCCCCAGTTTTCACCATAATCATAGCCATTAAACTCTGTAAATGTTTTAAAGTCACCATTGGCCTCATGTTGAAATCCCTGAGCGGTTTCCTTCCTCTCCAGCAACTGAGTTAGGAAGGATGCCTGTATCTTTGTAGTGACTCTGTGTATTGATACACCATCTAAAGTGTAATTAATAACTTCTGTCTGCCTTTTTATTTTTACCCATCTACCAATAGGTGCCCTTCTTTGCGAGACATTGGAAAACCTCAATGGTCTTTCTGGTTGAATCTGTGTTTGAAATTCATTGCTTGACTCAGGGACCTTACAGATAATTGTATGTGTGGGGTACAGAGATGTGGTAGTCATTCAAAAATCATGTTAAACACTGTTATTGCACACAGAGTGAGTCCATGCAACTTATTATGTGACTTGTTAAGAAAATTGTTACTACTGAACTTATTTAGGCTTGCCATAACAAAGGGGTTGAATACTTATTGACACAAGACATTTCAGCTTTTCTTTTTTAATGAATTTGGAGAAAAAAATCATAAAACATAATTCAGCTTTTACATTATGGGGTATTGTGTGTAGGCCAGTGACACAAAATTGCATTTGAATCCATTTAAAATTCAGTCTGTAACACAACAAAATGTGGAAAAAGTCAAGTAGTGTGAATACTTTCTGAAGGCACTGTACATGTGATGTTACTTCATCTCACGATGCCAGAGATAGTTTCCACTGGCTTCACTGGCTAGTAGTTTTCTGCATTAGGTTAGTGAGGACATTTGCGATAATGCTGTTTAATATTTTACCTTTTGTTACCCCTTAAATTAGGCTTTACCAATGATCAACATAAATATAAATGCTACATGTAAAGTGTTGGTCCCATGTTTCATGAACTGAAATAAAAAACCAAAAGCTTATTTTTCAAAAATGTTGTGCACAAACTTGTTTATATCCCTGTTAGTGAGTATTTCTTCTTTGACAAAATAATCCATCCACCTGACAGGTATTGCATATCAAGATGCTAATTAAACAGTATGATCATTACACAGGTGCACCTTGTGCTGTGGACAATAAAAGGACACTCTAAACTGTGCAGTTTTATAACACAACACAATGCCACAGATGTCTCAAGTTTTGAGTGTGTATTGGCATGCTGACAGCAGGAATGTCCACCAAAGCTGTTGCCAGAGAATTTAATGTTAATTTCTCTACCATAAACTGCCTCCAATGTCGTTTTAGAGAATTTGGCAGTACGTCCAACCAGCCTCACAACCACAGAACATGTGTATGGCATCATATGGGCGAGCGGTTTTCTGATGTCAACGTTGTGAACAGAGTGCCCCATGGTGGCGGTGGGGTTATTGCACTGTATGTGCAGGCATAACAAACGGACAACGTACACAACTGCATTTTATCGATGGCAATTTGAGCTATCTGTGACCAACAGATGCATATCTGTATTCCCAGTCATTTGAAATCCATAGATTAGGGCATCATTTATTTATTTCAATTGACTGATTTCCTCATATGAACTGTAACTCAGTAAAATCTTTGAAATTGTTGCATGTTGCGTTTATATTTTTGTTCAGTATAGTTTATTTCTATTTACTTCTGTTGCCCAAAATGTAACTTACCTCTTTATCTATCCTCTATGTTACGTTTAGTTTCTATTGACATAGTCTGTCTTATCAATTTATTTCTCATTAGCTGAAGGAAATTATGCTTTATTTGATTGTATATTATGTGTATTATGGCACATGTAAATACAATTTATTTATCTCTTATGTAAAAAAAAAAATTGCACTTATGAATTGAAAAAGAAGGACATTGCTAATGACCCGATATGTTGACAGACAGACAGAGACAGATAGACACAAAATGAAGGTTCCTCGTTGAATAAAACATGAGGGGGTGGTATACACTCAGAGGCCAGTTTATTAGGTTTGCCGTTCACGAAAATGGTTTGCTCCTACAGACAGTGAGTCACGTGGTCATGGCTTGCTATATAAAGCAGGCAGACAGGCATTGAGGCATTCAGTTACTGTTTGATTGAACAAAAATAGTGACCTAAGCAACTTTGAGCATGATTTGATCGTCGGTGCCAGGCGCGCCAGTTTCAGTATCTCAGAAACTGGCTTTTCACGCACAACAGTGTCTAGGGTTTATCGAGAATGTTGCGACAAAGAAAAAACATCCAGTCAGCAACAGTCCTGTGGGCGAAAACAGCTTTTTGATGAGAGAGGTCAAAGGAGAATGGCAAGAATCTTGCAAGCTAACAGGCGGAGCATAAACAGGCAAATAATGGCGCAGTATAACAGTGGTGTGTGTTCAATCTTATACTTACAACTCGCACTTAGTTAAGATACTATACTGAATGAAATCAACCAGACTCAGAGGTAAACTTCAACATGTCTTTACTCCATCACTATCCGTGTAATCCCCAAATTCCTTTACTGACGTGGTGACGTCCTATCTCAGTATGTCACGTCAATACACGACATCCCTCCTTTACATGGATATGAACGTCAATGTCAACCTGACATACACAACAGCACTTATTCTTTATCTGTATAGCAAACTTTATCTTATCAATAAACAACTGAAATATGTTCAATGTCTTATTATTTCTGTTCTCCTAATGGACTTCCCTTTTTTTGTGACAAAATATTTTTAACTTTTTTTCCCCCACAACATAACTCAAATATTCAGAATCTTCACATCAGGATAATTATTTAATGACAAAGTCTGTTAACTTCTGTGGTAGTTTAATTTGTCTGTGAGGCCTGACTGGCATGTGGTCTTTGTAGTGATCCCTCACAGATGGTCTCTGGTTTGGATTCTATGTACTGTCTCAGATTAGTTGTCCTTTGATTGTGGATCCGGCTCCTCAATTATATACCTCTTCACGAATGTTGTATTCCTTAAATACCTGGCTCCAGTTGGAGATTGAACAACCACATTGTTTCCCTCTTTATTGATCACCGTGTGTGGTATCTTGTTGAACGTTGTTGTGAACTTGTCTGTTTTGTCCTGTTGTAGGAGAACCTGATCTCTGACGTCCACATCAGAGTGTTTGGCTCTGCGACGGTTGTCTGCATAGTTTTTGGAATTCCCTTTCTGCTCGGCATCATAGTCTCGTGTCTCCAGGTCACTCTGTGGTGTAGCTATATCTGGAAGCTTTCCCCTCATTTTCCTTTTGAAAAGGAGATCAGCTGGGCTCCTGCCCGTGGTAGAGTGATCAATGGATCTATATACTGTCACGTACTTGCCTAGGTCCCGCTTTCAGTCCAGCCCCTCAGCTTGTGCAATGCGAATCCATTTCATGTGGGAGGCATTTTCCTGCTCCACTTCTCTGTGCCCATTTTGGCATTGTTTTTACCTGCTGTATCCCATTTTCCTGGCAGAAGTTCTGGAACTGCGATTATATGTACTGTGGGCCACAATCAGATCAGATTGTTAATGGTAGACCATGACGACTGAAAATAGTCTCCAATCACCTTTTCTGTGGTAGTAGATTGCATGATATAATATTCATAATATCTGCTGTAGTAGTCTACAACTACTAGTATTGAGTGTACTGTAGGTCAGTGGCAACGTCCTGCCACGGCCCATCAGGTAGCGCTGTGGGTCTCAGCGGTTCTGGCACATCTGGTCGTGGTACAATCTGACAACCATGGCATGACTTGACGTGTCTCTTTGCAGCCTTGTCCATGCATGGCCACTATACCTTACTCCTGTGGTGTTGTTTCAATGAGGTTCAATGCTCGCTGATTTTGCTTTCCGATGCACAACAGAACAATACAATTCCACCTCTGGTCACCCTCACAGACTCCACAGCACACAATGCATTCTTCACCATTTCGTAAACATAGAACGGATTCCCAACGTACATCTCCTTATCCCTAAACCCTACTCCCACTACAAACTGAGAAGTTGGAGCATGAGCCTTCTGCTTACTAAACTGCGTTTCAACTGACACTTTGGCTATCTTACTCCGACTTTTAGCAACAGTCGTCCATCCAGAATTCTCATTCTCTTCACTCCTCTCACTGGTAGCTGCATCAGACTCAATCTTGACATCTGCCATTTCCCATGCGTTCCTACAACCAACAATAGTGCTAGTCTGTCAGTGCTGATCACCCAATCCCATAGGCCCAACATGTCATCTTCCTATCACACATTTTGTGTGGGTGGGGTTTAAGGATCACAAGTGCTGGTCCGCTACTACCGCTAAAGTGAATGTTCTGCATTCATCCCAAAACCCTGTTCTTTCCCCATTCATTTTCCCAATAGGAACGGCTGAATGAACCTGATGTAACTCATTTTCGGTTGTTAGAAAAGTTTCAAATACCTTGCAACAGCGGCACCCGGATCATTTCCGAGGCGGACTGTTTCCGGGCGAGAGGTATTAGCTTCCGCTCATGAGGCGAAATGCTGCAATTGTGGTGGCGAGCCTGCGCCAGAATTAATGAAGTCCTCTGTTGGGGTGATGGAGACCGAGGTGGCAAGAATAAGGGCTGTCCAGCATGTTGCCTATCTGGAGGCGGTGAGAGGAGTGGAAGAAGGGAGTAACATTGAAGAAATCATGGTAGTTGGATTAGAGACATCACTAAATATTACTCGCCAACAGGATCCTACCATAAAAGGGTGGACTTTGTATTATTTATTGCATTGGTTATAAAGTGCACAGCGCAAACAAAGATGAAATCGGGGAAAATAGGCATCGTTGTGAGTGCAGCTGAAGGTTATTTGGGACTCAGGGATTTTACAGAAGAGGCATTACAAGGAATCCCGTCGATGAATGTTGCGTCCACACAGGCACTTGGCCCTGTGTAGGGATGTGATTTGAATTATCACTGAAGGAGTGGGGTGGGGATGTTTTGCATTTATTTGATTTTTGTATTGTATAAGATGTTTATTTTTATATTTTGTTCACTACCCATAGAGTAGGTGGTAGCAGTACACCAATAGGTGTAGACTGCCATGAAACCTTAAAGAAGAATAAGAAGCTAAAGAATGGGAAATGTAGCTGTTCAATGTAAAGGAAGGAAAATATGTGCCAAGTGTTGGAGGCGAACATGATTACGATGAATGTGGGAGCAATGTGAAGGTTAAGTGTTGTAAATGTGGGGTGACATATGGTGTGGTAGAAGTTAGTAGTGATTTATTATTTTTTTTAAATCATGGTAGTACAGAATTGGGCAGATCATGAGTGATCGTACATTCCAGCACAGTATGTGGCGGCATGCACTTAAACGATTGTTTGCGGACCGCCAAGATATTACAGAAGAAGAAGAAGAAGAAGCGGCTACTGCTGCTTCTGCTTCTGCTCATTATTTTGTAGGGAGATAAAGAAGAACATCAAGACGAAGCTGCTTTATGAGTGGGATGCACTGTTGAGCGCTACATCCCAAGGGGTTTGTGCTGATTGTATGGTGATTGTGACAGCCGGTTAAATGGCGCACCTTGAGAAGGCAAGAACAAGATGTATGTCAGGAGAAGTGCAGTATTATCATGTATGAGCTTTTGTACCAAATACATTACGTTGTTACAGGTGTCAAGCTTATGGGCATGTGGCAGCAGTGTGTAGGAGGGAGGTTCCTAGGTGTGAGAAGTGTGCAGAAGGGCATGAGACAATGGAATGTGTAGCATTGGGGAAAGTAGTGGAATGTGTTAATTGTAGGGGTGCCCATGGGGCTGGGGATCAGAAATGTCCCGTGCGAGAGAGACAGGTTGAGGTTTCCAGGGTTAGAGTAGTGCAGAAGTTGTCATATGCTGAGGCAGTGAAGAAAGTAGAGGAAGATGGGTCAAGGGGGAGGGATTCTGAGAGGAGTGGTGTGAGCAGTAGATCTGTCCCAGTACAGAGGGATAGGCCATCAAGTGATATGTGTTTCAGTAAGATTGGATTTTTAGCATTTATAGTTATGGTTATCAATTGTATTGCAGGGATGGAATGTAAGTCGCAGAACATTTAAGTTGTGGTGGCAGTTGCAGAGAGGTATTTGGGTGTACGAGATTTGACATCAAGAGTTACAGGGTGTGTTAAGTGGTGATGTCCCATCCTTTCCTTGGGGCGGCAGGTAGCCTAGTGGTTAGAGTGTTGGGCCAGTAACTGAAAAGTTGCTAGATTGAATCCCTGAGCTGACAAGGTAAAAATCTGGTGTTCTACACCTGAACAAGGCAGTTAACCCACTGTTCCTAGGCTGTAATTGTAAAAAAAAAAAATTGTTCTTAACCGACTTGCCTGGTTAAATTTAAAACAAATCGAATTCAGGATGATGAGGTAGGAATAAATGCATTTAATTAGTGGAGTAGGGTGGTGTTAATTTTATTTTATATATAATTTTGAAATTAGTGAGCGTAGTGTTAGAGGGTAGGGTATTTATTTGTTACATTTTATCTATCAAGCGAAGTGTCCGGGAGTTGTACTCCAGTCTAGTAGGTGGCGGTAATGCAACAAATTGGATGCCTCATAGAAACCTCATAGAAGACGAAGAAGAACGTCATTTTGTAACACAGGTTCGGGACACAACACCAAGGTACGAAGAACCACGTTAGCAGGAAAAACATTGGTAATTTTGTTATTTTCATAGCTACATTAATATATCATGCTAAACGTAACAAAAATAATACGATTATTATGAGACTTGGAGCAGTTTTATGCATCAGAAGTTGATTGTCGTAGCCTGTTTAGCATGCTAGCTAGCTACTGTAACGTTAGCTATCACAAAGTGGAGGTCATGGTGGGACGTTTGCAGGTCCTGCTAGTTCTGTGCCAGGGGAAATGTGTTTGGCTTTTAGCTAGATATTTGACGATTTCTCCTTATACACCTTTGAACATTAGGCCCGTGAAAGGTTACAATTTCAGTGCTATGCATCCTTATCTAACTAACACTTTATACACCTTTGAACATTAGGCCCTTGAAATGTTACAATTTCAGTGCTATGCATCCTTATCTAACTAACACCTCTGATTAGCTAGATAAGTTGGTTAAAGTATTGAGTTGACAATGACAACAGTATTCTTTGTTCAGTGGCGACGAAAAAAGTTGCCTGACACATAAGAAATAGGTACGCTTCCTTGGCATGGATTTTATGATGGACATTGATGCCATTCATGTAACGGCGCCTAATGTTTTTGTGTTGTATTTGGGTCGTGTCACATTGCCATTGGGTTTTGTAATGTTGTTGCTTGAGCTTTTGTAATGGGGATGGAACTGAAGCCTGCCCTGGATGTTGACCAATGTATTTAATTGTATTGTGGCTACATTTGAAATGATTTGAACTATCAACTTGTGCACTTGGCTGCATCCTGTCCCACAACCAGTTATCAGGATGCTGTCCTTGTCCCGGTTGGCTTTGGTCTGTGCTGCGGCTCGGGGCCCAGTTGCTGTCTGTCAAGGCAGAGTGACTTCCATCACACGATTCAACAGCACAACTGCCGAGGTATCCTTCCACAAGCTGTGTAAAGTGCAAACTTGACAGTTCCAGACTATTGGTAGCAAATATTCTGTATTGTATTTAGACTATTAGGCCTAACGTTTTGCAATCTCTTTAGGCACCACCAAAGAAGACAACATTTGGACCCCTGGCTGACCAGGATAGAATTTTCACCAACCTGTATGGCCGACATGACTGGAGGTGCCGTTACAAACTGTTCTCTATACACAATAACACTCTACACAATGTCAGAAATGCTGGCCTTTGGGGTATGAGAGCTTGGACCAGCATTCTTCATCGGTACAATTATATAACATTCCATGCGTATAACTTAATCATACAGTAATATGCTAATGTAATAGTATTCTTAGGAATTAGGTGTCATATTATTACTCTCTCCCTATGTCGTTCCAGGCTAAAGGGAGCTCAAAGTCGTGGTGACTGGTACAAGACCAAGGAGATTCTGCTGAAGGGAGTGGATTGGATCCTCAACGAGATCAAAGTTTCAGGGCTGCGGGGGAGAGGTGGAGCAGGGTTCCCCACCGGCATGAAGTGGGGCTTCATGAACAAGCCCAGTGATGGCAGGTCAGTGGTACTGCCTGTGATGCTCCGTTGTGACGTTTCCCCTAGGTACTGATCTAGGATCAGCTTTCCCTCCCCAATACTAACCTTAACCATTAGTGGGGTGAATGCTAAGCTTACCCAAAATCAGAATCCAGGGGCAACTTTACCCTAAACCCCCATTTGACACTGTGCCAACTTTGACCTGAGAAAGGAATCTAAAACTCCTATCCCCCCCTTCATCTGATCCTTAGACCAAAGTACCTGGTGGTGAATGCTGATGAAGGAGAGCCTGGCACCTGTAAGGACAGGGAGATCATGCGTAACGACCCCCATAAGCTGGTGGAGGGCTGCCTGGTGGCCGGGAGGGCCATGGGAGCCCGCGCTGCCTATATTTACATCAGGGGAGAGTTCTACAATGAGTCCTCCAACCTGCAGGTGAGAGCGTGGACTGCATGAAAAGGGAAAACAAGTTCATAACTACAATGGTTTAGAGGTTGATCTCTAGACAGTTAAGAGTCCTACTCATTGTAGAACTCTTAGATGTGGCACACTTTTTCACCTTTTCCAATGTTCCTAGTACGTTCAACACATATATATGGTCCTTTTAAGGTAATTGATTTTGAATGACTTTCGTTGACGTCTTCTTTGATCTTGGCCATCTTGACGCGGCACAGCCAGAAGAGGACTGGCCACCCATCATAGCCTGGTTCCTCTCTAGGTTTCTTCCTAGGTTCTGGCCTTTCTAGGGAGTTTTTCCTAGCCACCGTGCTTCTACACCTGCATTGCTTGCGGTTTGGAGTTTTAGGCTGGGTTTCTGTGGAGCACTTTGAGATATCAGCTGATGTAAGAATACATTTTGATTTGATGCCGGTTTTGACCTCAGGTGGCCATCAACGAGGCCTATGCAGCTGGTCTGATTGGGAAGAACTCCTGCGGCTCTGGCTACGACTTTGACGTGTTTGTGATGCGTGGGGCTGGTGCCTACATCTGTGGAGAGGAGACGGCACTCATCGAGTCCCTTGAGGGCAAGCAGGGGAAGCCCCGCCTGAAGCCCCCATTCCCTGCTGACGTTGGTGAGTTTCTGAAGTGGAGAGGAAGATGGAGTCCACCAGAATATGGAACTAATCATAGCATGGCAATGATACATATTTGATGATAATAGGTCAATTTAGAGGTTCAACAGAACACCTTCTACATCAATACCAGTAACATCCAAATATCCTTTAACTTTTCTTCTAAAAGTTTAGTTCTAAACTGGTTGACCATTTTGTTCCCTCCAAGGTGTGTTTGGTTGCCCAACAACTGTCGCCAACGTGGAAACGGTAGCCGTGGCGCCCACTATTTGTCGCCGTGGCGGCACGTGGTTCCTAGGCTTTGGCAGAGAGAGGAATTCAGGCACAAAGCTCTTCAACATCTCAGGTCATGTCAACACCCCCTGCACAGTGGAGGAGGAGATGTCTGTTCCTCTCAAGGACCTCATCGAGAGACACGCAGGTACGTCCTTACCGTACACCACGTGAGCATTTAAAACTGAGCTGCATCTCTCTTCCCAATGTATAATAACCACCTCACTCACCATTGTTGCTACAGTTAGCAAACATGCCAGTTCAAAGATATCCAATATATGTACTGTATGTTGTCTTAAATTAGTAATAAAGCAATCCAGAGGATTTTAAGATTATCAGGTGCTTTTGTATCAAAGCCCTGAATCAGGTTTCCTAGGAAACACTAATGCCACAACAAACCTTTCTCAGTATTAACGTACAGTATATATATATTGTACTTGCTCATTAACACACACGTGCAGCCTCAATTCAACTGACCAAAGTGAATCTCTCTCTCTCTCTCTCTCTCTCTCTCTCCCAGGTGGTGTGCGCGGTGGCTGGGACAATCTGTTGTGTGTGATCCCTGGAGGCTCTTCCACACCCCTCATCCCCCGTTCAGTGTGTGACACCGTGCTGATGGACTTTGACGGCCTGGTCCAGGCTCAGACTGGCCTCGGCACTGCCGCTCTCATCGTCATGGACAAATCTGTAAACTCTCATCCACACTGGTTTCCCAGACAGTGTTCAAGCCTAGTCCTGGAATAAGAAACACTTTCAATGGAAAATCTCCATTGAAAAGGATATTTTGGACAGGTCTAGGGTTAATCTGTGTCTGGGAAACCGGCCCTGTATGTATAAGTAACAGTATAACACTGATGAGAAAGTGGTTCTTACATCTAGGATAATTGAAATTTGATCTGACACATTGAGATATGTTGTTGAGAGATGTACTCTCATTGCAGACTGACGTCATCAGAGCCATCGCCCGCTTGATTGAGTTCTACAAACACGAGAGCTGTGGCCAGTGCACCCCCTGCAGGGAGGGTAAGGAAGGCTACTTAACTATTTTGATCCAAACGTTGTGCCTTTTAAAGACTGCTACAAGTCTGTTTGTCTCTCTCTTTCTACCCTATTCCCATATTTATCTTACTTATTCTCTCCATCTCTCTTGTCCTCTGTGAAGGAGTGGACTGGATGAACAAGATGATGTGGCGCTTTGTGAAGGGTGATGCGCGGGCGGCTGAGATCGACATGATCTGGGAAATCAGCAAGCAGATTGAGGGGCACACCATCTGTGCCCTGGGTGATGGAGCCGCGTGGCCCGTACAGGTAAATACAGGAGATACTGTATACAAAGTGCATTCAGAAAATATTCAGACCCCTTTTTCCACAGCCTTATTCTAAAATAAATTAAATGGTTTTCCCCCCCTCAATCTACACACAATACCCCATAATGAAAGCAATAACAGGTTTTGAAATTTTTGCGAATGTATAATAATAAAAAAAATGAAATCACATTTACATAAGTATTCAGACCCTTTACTCAGTACTTTGTTGAAGCACCTTTGGCAGCGATTACAGACAAGTCTTCTTGGGTATGACACTACAAGCTTGGCACACCTGTATTTGGGGAGTTTCTCCTATTCTCTGCAGATCCTCTCAAGCTCTGTCAGGTTGGATGGGGAGCATTGCTGCACAGCTATTTTCAGGTCTCTCCAGAGATGTTTGATCGGGTTCAAGTCCGGGCTCTGGCTGGGCCACTCAAGGACATTCAGAGACTTGTCCCGAAGCCACTCCTGCGTTGTCTGGGTTAGAGGTCGACCGATTATGATTTTTCAACACTGATACCGATTGTTGGAGGACCAAAAAAAGCCGATACCGATTAATCTGCCGTTTAATTTTTTAAATAATTTTTATTTATTTATTTGTAATAATGACAATTACAACAATACTGAATGAACACTTATTTTAACTTAATATAATACATCAATAATATCAATTTAGCCTCATAAATAATGAAACATGTTCAATTTGGTTTAAATAATGCAAAAACAAAGTGTTGGAGAAGAAAGTAAAAGTGCAATATGTGCCATGTAGAAAAGCTAACGTTTAAGTTCCTTGCTCAGAACATGAGAACATATGAAACCTGGTGGTTCCGTTTAACATGAGTCTTCAATATTCCCAGGTAAGAAGTTTTAGGTTGTAGTTAATATAGGACTATTTCTCTATATACGATTTGTATTTCATATACCTTTGACTATTGGATGTTCTTATAGGCACTTTAGTATTGCCAGTGTAACAGTATAGCTTCCGTCTCTCTCCTCGCTCCTACCTGGGCTCGAACCAGGAATATATCGCAACAGCCACCCTCGAAGCAGCGTTACCCATGCAGAGCAAGGGGAACAACCACTCCAAGTCTTAGAGCGAGTGACGTTTGAAACGCTATTAGCGCGCACCCCGCTAACTAGCTAGCCATTTCACATCAGTTACACCAGCCTAATCTCGGGAGTTGATAGGCTTGAAGTCATAAACAGCGCAATGCTTGAAGAATTGCGAAGAGCTGGTTTGAATGAATGCTTACGAGCATGCTGCTGCCTACCATCGCTCAGTCAGACTGCACTATCAAATATCAACTCATAGACTTAATTATAACATAATAACACAGAAATACGAGCCTTTGGTCATTAATATGGTAGAATCCGGAAACTATCATTTCGAAAACAAAACGTTTATTCTTTCAGTGAAATACGGAACCGTTCCATATTTTATCTAACGGGTGGCATCACTAAGTCTAAATATTGCTGTTACATTGCACAACCTTCAATGTTATGTCATAATTATGTACAATTCTGGCAAATTAATTACGGCCTTTGTTAGGAATAAATGGACTTCACACAGTTCGCAATGAGCCAGGCGGCCCAAACTGCTGCATATACCCTGACTGCTTGCACGGAACGCAAGAGAAGTGACACAATTTCCCTAGTTATAAGAAATTCATGTTAGCAGGCAATATTTAAAAATATATATATACACTGCTCAAAAAAATAAAAGGAACACTAAAATAACACATCCTAGATCTGAATGAATGAAATATTCTTATTAAATACTTTTTTCTTTACATAGTTGAATGTGCTGACTACAAAATCACACAAATTATCAATGGAAATCAAATTTATCAACCCATGGAGGTCTGGATTTGGAGTCATACTCAAAATTAAAGTGGAAAACCACACTACAGGCTGATCCAACTTTGATGTAATGTCCTTAAAACAAGTCAAAATGAGGCTCAGTAGTGTGTGTGGCCTCCACGTGCCTGTATGACCTCCCTACAATGACTGGGCATGCTCCTGATGAGGTGGCGGATGGTCTCCTGAGGGATCTCCTCCCAGACCTGGACTAAAGCATCCGCCAACTCCTGGACAGTCTGTGGTGCAACGTGGCGTTGGTGGATGGAGCGAGACATGTTGTCCCAGATGTGCTCAATTGGATTCAGGTCTGGGGAACGGGCGGGCCAGTCCATAGCATCAATGCCTTCCTCTTGCAGGAACTGCTGACACACTCCAGCCACATGAGGTCTAGCATTGTCTTGCATTAGAAAGAACCCAGGGCCAACCGCACCAGCATATGGTCTCACAAGGGGTCTGAGGATCTCATTTCGGTACCTAATGGCAGTCAGGCTACCTCTGGCGAGCACATGGAGGGCTGTGCGGTCCCCCAAAGAAATGCCACCCCACACCATGACTGACCCACCGCCAAACCGGTCATGCTGGAGGATGTTGCAGGCAGCAGAACGTTCTCCACGGCGTCGTCTGTCACGTGCGTGTGAACCTGCTTTCATCTGTGAAGAGCACAGGGCGCCAGTGGCGAATTTGCCAATCTTGGTGTTCTCTGGCAAATACCAAACGTCCTGCACGGTGTTGGGCTGTAAGCACAACCCCCACCTGTGGACGTCGGGCCCTCATACCACCCTCATGGAGTCTGTTTCTGACCGTTTGAGCAAACACATGCACATTTGTGGCCTGCTGGAGGTCATTTTGCAGGGCTCTGGCAGTGCTCCTCCTAATCCTCCTTGCACAAAGGCGGAGGTAGCGGTCCTGCTGCTGGGTTGTTGGCCTCCTCCACGTCTCCTGATGTACTGGCCTGTCTCCTGGTAGCGCCTCCATGCTCTGGACACTACGCTGACAGACACAGCAAACCTCCTTGCCACAGCTCGCATTGATGTGCCATCCTGGATGAGCTGCACTACCTGAGCCACTTCTGTGGGTTGTAGACTCCGTCTCATGCTACCACTAGAGTGAAAGCACCGCCAGCATTCAAAAGTGACCAAAACATCAGCCAGGAAGCATAGGAACTGAGTGGTCTGTGGTCACCACCTGCAGAACCACTCCTTTATTGGGGGTGTCAATCAGTGTTGCTTCCTAAGTGGACAGTTTGATTTCACAGAAGTGTGATTGACTTGGAGTTACATTGTGTTGTTTAAGTGTTCCCTTTATTTTTTTGAGCAGTGTATATATCTATATATAACTAAATATGCAGGTTTCAAAATATATACTTGTGTATTGATTTTAAAGAAAGGCATTGATGTTTATGGTTGGGTACATTGGTGCAACGACAGTGCTTTTTTCGCAAATGCGCTTGTTAATTCATCACCCGTTTATCGAAGTAGGCTGTGATTCGATGAGAAATGAACAGGCACCACATCGATTATATGCAACGCAGGACACGCTAGATAAACTAGTAATATCATCAACCATGTGTATTTAACTAGTGATTATGTTAAGATTGATTGTTTTTTATAAGATAAGTTTAATGCTAGCTAGCAACTTACCTTGGCTTCTTGCTGCCCTCGCGTAACAGGTAGTCAGCCTGCCATGCAGGCTCTCGTGGAGTGCAATGTAAGGCAAGTGGTTAGACCGTTGGACTAGTAACCGGAAGGTTGCAAAAACGAATCCCCGAGCTGACAAGGTAAAAATCTGTCGTTCTGCCCCTGAACAAGGCAGTTAACCCACCGTTTCTAGCCCGTCATTGAAAATAAGAATGTGTTCTTAAAAATCTGTCGAGGCAGAACGTTCCTAGGCCGTCATTGAAAATAAGAATGTGTTCTTAACTGACTTGCCTAGTTAAATAAAGGTGTATTTAAAAAAATAATAATAATAATAAATAAAAAATATAATAAAAAAATATCGGAAAATCGGCGCCCAAAAATACCGATTTCCGATTGTTATGAAAACTTGAAATCGGCCCCGATTAATCGGAATGGAAATGGAACGGGAGCGAACTCTCATGTGAACGCGCATGGTCAGGTCATGGCTGCTGGCAGACCTCTGACTCATTCCCCTCTCATTCGCCCCCACTTCACAGTAGAAGCATCAGACAAGGTTCTAAAGACTGTTGACATCTAGTGGAAGCCTTAGGAAGTGCAACATTACCAATATCCCACTGTATCTTCAATAGGAGCTGAGTTAAAAATCGATCAACCTCAGATTTCCCACTTCCTGGTTGGATTTTTTCTCAAGTTTTTGCCTGCCATATGAGTTCTATTATACTAACAGACATCATTCAAACAGTTTTAGAAACTTCAGAGTGTTTTCTATCCAAATCTACTAATAATATGCATATTCTAGCTTTTATGGCTTTGTGGCAGGCCGTTTACTCTGGGCATGCTTTTCATCCGGACGTGAAAATACTGCCGCCTACCCCAAAGAAGTTAATTAGAGCCGATTTCAAGTGTTCATAACAATCGGTAATCGGTATTTTTGGACACCTTTTTTTACACTTTTATTTAACTAGGCAAGTCGGTTAACTTTTTAGGGATAGGGGGCAGCATTTTCACTTTGGATGAATAGCGTGCCCAAATTGAACTGCTCCTACTCTGTCCCAGTTGCTAATATATGCATATTATTATTACTATTGGATAGAAAACACTCTGAAGTTTCTAAAACTGTTTGAATTATGTCTGTGAGTATAACATAACTCATATGGCAGGCAAACTTCCAAACAGGAAGTGGAAATTCTGAGGCTGGTCGATATTCAACTCATCGCCTGTTCAAATCCCAGTAAGATATGGATCTGTCTGCACTTCCTACGCCTTCCACTAGATGTCAACAGTCTGTAGAACATTGAATGAAGCTTATACTGTGTTGTGGGGCCGGATGAGAGGGGAATGAGTCAGTGGTCTGGCAGATTGCCAGTTCCTGGTCACGCGCATTCCACATGATATCGCCTTGCGTTCCATTACTTCTACAGACACGAAGGAATGCTCCGGTTGGAACGTTATTGGATATATATAACAACATCCTGAAGATTGGTTCTCTACTTAGTTTGACCAGTTTATTCGACCTGTAATATAACATTTTGAAGTTTTCGTCCGACGTTATGCGGGACTTGCACGAGCGTTGGATATGTGTACTAAACGCGCTAGCAAAAATAGTTACTTGGACATAAATACCGGACATTATCGAACAAAACAACAATTTATTGTGGAATTAGGATTCCTGGGAGTGCATTCTGATGAAGATCATCAAAGGGAATATTTATGATGTAATTTCGTATTTCTGTTGACTCCAACATGGCGGAGAAATGTTTTTTTATATCTGAGCGCCGTCTCAGATTATTGCATGGTGTGCTTTTTCCGTAATAAAAAAAAAAAATCTGACACAGCGGTTGCATTAAGAACAAGTGTATCTTTAATTATATGTAAAACATGTATCTTTCAAAGTGTATGATGAGTATTCCTGTTATTAGATGTGGCTCTCTGCAATTTCTCCGGATATTTTGGAGGCATTTCTGAACATGGCGCCAATGTAAACTAAGATTTTTGGAAATAAATATGCACATTATCGAACAAAACATACATGTATTGTGTAACATGATGTCATCTGATGAAGATCATCAAAGGTTAGTGATTAATTTGATCTCTATTTCTGCTTTTTATGACTCCTATCTTTGGCTGGGAAAATGGCTGTGTTTTTTGGACTTGGCGGTGATCTAACGTAATCATATGTTGTGTTTTCGCTGTAAAGCATTTTATTTAATCGGACACGATGGGTAGATTAACAAGATGTTTATCTTTCATTTGCTGTATTGGACTTGTTAATGTGTGAAAGTTACATATTTCAAAAAAATATTTTTGAATTTCCCGCGCTGCTTTTTCAGCGGAATGTTGTGGGGGGGGGGTTCTGCTAGCGGAATGTGTTAACCTAGAAAGGTTAACCTTGTCAGCTCGGGGGATCCAATCTTGCAACCTTACAGTTAACTAGTCCAACACTGATTACATTGCACTCCACGAGGAGCCTGTCTGTGCCGCGAATGCAGTAAGCTAAGGTAAATTGCTAGCTAGCATTAAACTTATCTTATAAAAATCAATCAATCAATGACTGTCATTGCTCCAATGTGTACTTAACCATAAACATCAATGCCTTTCTTAAAATCAATACACAAGTATATATTTTTAAACATGCATATTTAGCTAAAAGAAATCCAGGTTAGCAGGCAATATTAACCAGGTGAAATTGTGTCATTTCCCTTGCGTTCATTGCACGCAGAGTCAGGGTATTTGCAACAGTTTGGGCCGCCTGGCTCGTTGCGAACTAATTTGCCAGAATTTTACGTAATTATGACATAACATTGAAGGTTGTGCAATGTAACAGGAATATTTAGACTCATGGATGCCCCCCGTTAGATAAAATACGGAACGGAATAAACTTTTTGTTTTCGAGGTGATAGTTTCCGGATTAGTCAAAGGTATATGGTTTAAAGATAAATAGTCGACGCGTTATAATTCCTGTAATAACTTGCGGCTGAACTTGAAAAGGGTTCCTTCGTTATTTTACCGTTCATGTCTTCCATAGAGAATGTCTTGATCTACTTCAAATAAGGTCTGTTTCGTGCAGGCTTAAACCGCTTCGACGTTTTGATACCCGTGTAAATCTCACTAGGATAAGGTAATGTTTGTCAACATGTTTTCATAAATCCACTCTACAAAAAAAATGATCTTCGCTTATACTTAGCCAATATTGATCAGAGTTACCTTGTCCTATGGATATCTACACAGTTATAAAATTGGCAAGGTGATGTAAGCCTACACGAAACACAGACCTTATTTTAAGTAAATCTAAAAAATATCCTATGGAATAAATGAAGGAACCGCTTTTCAGATTTTGCTAGAAGGTGTCATGGGAATTTTGACTCGCACTTTGGTCGTCAATTCTTACCATGCCCATTATTAAAATAGGATTTCCTGCATATAGAAATGACAGTTTTTGTTTTCAACATTCATCACAGGTAACTTAAACTCTATTTTTATTCAAACAGTTGAGAGTATTTGTCTCCTAAGCAGACTTCAGTATCATTGTCACTTCAGAGCTGTGTGTGTGTGTGTATTTATGTATTATATTAAGTTAAAATAAGTGTTCATTGTTCATTCAGTATTGTTGCAATTGTCATTATTACAAAAATGTGTGTGTATGATTTATATATATATATATATATATATATATAACATGTTTTTTATTTTTTATAAATTGGCCGATTTAATCGGTATCGGGTTTTTTTGTCCTCCAATAATCGGTATCGGCATTGAAAAATCATAATCGGTCGACCTCTAGTAGGGATGGTGCCAGGTTTCCTCCAGATGTGACGCTTGGCATTGACCAAAGAGTTCAATCTTGGTTTCATCAGACCATAGAATCTTGTTACTCATGGTCTGAGAGGCCTTTAGGTGCCTTTTGGCAAACTCCAAGCGGGATGTCATGTGCCTTTTATTGACGAGTGGCTTCCGTCTGGCCACTTTACCATTAGGCCTGATTAGTGGAGTGCTGCAGAGATGGTTGTACTTCTGAAAGTTTCTCCCATCTCCACAGAGTAACACTGGAGCTCTGTCAGCGTGACCATCGGTTTCTTGGTCACCACCCTGACCAAGGCCCTTCTCCACCTATTGCTCTGTTTGGCCCGGTGGCCAGCTCTAGGAAGAGTTTGGTTGTTCCAAACGTCTTCCATTTAAGAATGATGGAGATCACTCTACTTTTGGGGACCTTCAATGCTGCAGAAATGTTTTGGTACCCTTCCCCAGATATGTGCCTCGACACAATCGTGTCTCGGAGCTCTACGTACAATTTCTTCGACCTCATGGCTTGGTTTTTTAATTTAATCATTTTTCGAATAAGGCTGTAACGTAACAATGTGTAAAAAGTCAAGGGGTCTGAATCATTTCCGAATGCACTGTGCATACACTCACTGAGGCTCAACTTGTTATGCCTGATTCACATTAAAGTGACAAGCTAAGCTATACTGGGCTGGCCTGGTTACACAATAATCCCTCATAGTGAAAATATCCAAGCCAGCACAGTATAGTTCGGGTCAGTCCTATAGAGTGAGCCATTAGTGTGTATTGGTGGTAAGTAATGCAGGCACAGTCCATAGAAACCTGTATCTGTCCATAGAGACCGCTATTTAAACAGACTGTATTTGATTTGGAAATAGTGTAGTCAGCTGACTTTCCCTTTTCTTAACTCACTCTCTCCTACTCTTCTTTCTCTCTATAGGGATTAATCAGACACTTCAGGCCTATCATGGAGACCCGAATTGCAGAGTTCCAGCAGAAGGACCAAGCCAGAGCTTAAATCACTCCTTCGTCCCCTTCCTCTACCCTTCATTCACAAATTATTTAAATAAGAATGCATTTTTTTTTGCCTTTGTCTGAAGTCCCCAATAAATCTGTATGTAACTAAATAGTTAAACAATTTAACAGTTGTGCTGTATACAGTATGTATTGTTCATTTAAGACTTACAAAATTCAATCATGGAATTGCTATTTGTTTCTTCATTTTGATGAATCAGTGTGTGTCTCTCCTGTCGTTTAACAGAAGGAACATTGTTGTGGAGCATGGTACATGCAATTGCAGCTGTTCATAATACAAATGAACTACTGTATGAATATCAGTATCCTGCAATTGCCTTATGAGGTCATTTTAAATTTCTCACAGCAGAAATAGATGAATCCAGTCCACCATGTCAGAGTGAAACAGACCAAGAACAGTCTGGCATGTGATCTGACTGAATTAGGACCCCCCCCCCCCCACAAAAAAAACACATTTTATTTATATAATTTTTGATTGGGCTCTTCAGATAGTATATAAATGTTTCATAAGCCTATATATTATTTTTTTTTATTTTTTTTTTACAGAAAATGTGTTTTAAAAATGCAACATGCAAATGCATGTTCTCTCAGCCTCATGGCAAATGTGTAAAATAGCATGAGTTTAGCTATAAAACTGCAAATGTTTCTTTGCCCCGTTAACTTTGCTGGCCCCGCGAAATGGAGCTACGCCACTGTTAGGACCGCATGGTCTATTAAGCACATACAATGCCACAGTATGATTCATAATACCCATAAAACATAGCGGTCAAACAGGGAAATGGTTCCAATAGTTTTTTTCCACCATACATTTTTTTTTAGAAACGCTTAAAATAAGGGTTGTATTTTCTGTAGGCTTACCCTGACGTGACATTTTGATAATTGTGTAAATCGGTTGGGCAAGGTGACATAAATATATTTGGCTTTCCTCTGATTCGAAAATGCTATTTAGCAGTAGAAGTAGACTTCGTACAAGACTACAAATCCCTGCATACTCCGGCAGTCGTTTTCTAGCTACCTTGATCCAAAACAAAAGATATATTGAATATTTTAATTTACTGTTCCATATTAACTAATGTCTTATTTATCTATTTAGTCTTGTACAGAATACTTTCCTAGTAGCAGTCAGATATTTATAGTGTTCCATGAATACTAGGCTAGGTTTTGTTGCAAAGAAACTATATTGCTAGCTACCTACAGTACCAATCAAAAGTTTGGACAGACCTACTCATTTCAGGGTTTTTCTTTATGTTTACTATTTTCTACAGTGTGGAATAATAGTGAAGACATCAAAACTATGAAATTACACATATGACATGTTGTAACCACAAAAGTCTTGAATCAAAATATATTTGAGATTCTTCAAAGTAGCCACCCTTGATGACAGCTTTGCACACTCTTGGCATTCTCTTAACCAGCTTCATGAGGTAGTCACCTGGAATGCATTTCAATTAACAGGTTTGCCTTGTTAATTTGTGGAATTTCTTTCCTTAATGCGTTTGAACCAATCAGTTGTGTTGTGACAAGGTAGGGGTGGTATACAGAAGATGGCCCTATTTGGTAAAAGAACAAGTCCATATTATGGCAAGAACAGCTCAAATAAGCAAAGAGAATTGACAGTCCATCATTACTTTAAGACTTGAAGGTCAGTCAATGTGTAAAATTTCAAGAACTTTTAAAGTTTCTTCAAGTGCAGTTGCAAAAACCAAGCGCTATGATGGAACTGGGTCTTATGAGGACCGCCACAGGAAAGGAAGACCCAGAGTTACCTCTGCTGCAAAGGATAATATTTTTGCAGGAATCTCCTTGCGAATGATTTTGCCGAAGATTGTATCTCCGCTGGGCTGGGCAACCTGCTTTTGCTATCTCGGATTGCAGCCCAAATAAATGCTTCAAAGAGATCAAGTAACAGACATCTCAACATCAACTGTTTAGAGGAGACAGTGAATCAGTCCTTTGTGGTTGAATTGCTGTGAAGAAACCACTACTAAAGGACACCAATAAGAAGAAAATACTTGCGTGGGCAAAGAAATATGAGCAATGCACATTGGACCGGTGGAAATCAAATCACATTTTATTGGTCACATACACATGGTTAGCAGATGTTATTGCGAGTGTAGAGAAATGCTTATGCTTCTAGAGCTGACAGTGCAGCAGTATCTAACAGATAATATCTAACAATTCCACAACAAAACCAAATATCTAACAAATTCCATAACAAAACTAAATACACACAATCTAGTAAAGAAATGGGATAAGAATATATAAGTATAAAATATATGGATGAGCAGTGACAGAACGGCAAGATGCAATAGATAGTAAGGAATAGATAGTGAAGGATACAGTATATGAGTAATGCGAGATATGTAAACATTCTTAAAGTGTCATTATTAAAGTGACTAGTATTCCATTTATTAAAGTGGCCAACGATATCAAGTCTGTGTAGGTAGGTAGTCGCCTCTCTGTGCTAGTGGTGGCTGTTTAACAATCTGATGGCCTTGAGATAGAAGCTGTTTTTCAATCTCTTTGTCCCAGCCTTGATGCACCTGTACTGACCTCGCCTTCTGGATGGAAACTGGGTGAACAGGTAGTGGCTCAGGTGGTTATTGTCCTTGATGATCTTTTTTGCCTTCCTGTGACATCGGGTGTTGTAGGTGTCCTGGAGGGCAGGTAGTTTGCCCCCGGTGATGCATTGTGCAGACCACACCACCCCCTGGAGAGCCCTGCGGTTGTGGGCGGTGCAGTTGCCGTATCAGGCGGTGATGCAGCTCGACAGGATGCTCTCAATTGTGTAAAAGGTAGTGAAGGTTTTTGGTGGCAAGCCACATTTTTTCAGCCTCCTGAGGTTGAAGAAGTGCTGTTGTGCCTTCTTCCCCACACTGTCTGTGTGTGTGGACCATTTCAGTTTGTCAGTGATAGTACACGAGGAACTTAAAACTTTCCACTTTCTCCATTGCTGTCCCGTCGATGTGGATAGGGGGGTGCTGCCTCTGCTGTTTCCTGAAGTCCACGATCATCTCTTTTGTTTTGCTGACATTGAGTGAGAGGTTTTTTTCCTGACACCACACTTCGAGGGCCCTCACCTCCTCCCTGTAGGCTGTCTCGTCATTGTTGGTAATCAAGCCTACCACTGTAGTGTCGTTTGCAACCTTGAGGATTGAGTTGGAGGCGTGGCCACGCAGTCGTGGGTGAACAGGGAGTACAGGAGAGGGCTGAGAATGCACCCTTGTGTTGAGGATCAGGGTAGTGGAGATGTTGTTTCCTACTTTCACCACCTGGGGGCAGCCCATCAGGAAGTCCAGGACCCAGTTGCACAGAGCAGGGTTGAGACCCAGGGCCTCGAGCTTAGTGATGAGCTTGGAGGGTACTATGGTGTTGAATGCTGAGCTATAGTCCATGAACAGCATTCTAATGTAGGTATTCCTCTTGTCCAGATGGGATAGGGCAGTGTGCAGTGTGATGGCGATTGCATCGTCTGTGGACCTGTAAGTAAGCAAATTGAAGTGGGTCTAGGGTGACAGGTAGGGTGTAGGTGATATGGTCCTTGACTAGTCTCTCAAAGCACTTCATGATGACAGAAGTGAGTGTCATTTAGTTCAGTTACCTTAGCTTTCTTGGGAGCAGGAACAATGGTGGCCAGCTTTTTTATATATTTTTTCATTTTTTAACCTTTATTTAACCAGGTAGGCTAGTTGAGAACAAGTTCTCATTTGCAACTGCGACCTGGCCAAGATAAAGCATAGCAATTTGACACATACAACAACACAGAGTTACACATGGAATAAACAAAACATACAGTCAATAATACAGTAGAAAAAAATAAGGAAAAAAAGTCTATATACAGTGCAAATTAGGTAAGATAAGGGAGTTAAGGAAATAAATAGGCCATGGTGGCCAAGTAATTACAATATAGCAATTAAACACTGGAATGGTAGATGTGCAGTAGATGAATGTGCAAGTAGAGATACTGGGGTGCAAAGGAGCAAGATAAATAAATAAATAATTACATTATGGGAATGAGGTAGATAGATTGGCTGTTTACAGATGGGCTATGTACAGGTGCAGTGATCTGTGAGCTGCTCTGAAAGCTGGTGCTTAAAGCTAGTGAAGGAGATATGAGTCTCCAGCTTCAGTGATTTTTGCAGTTCGTTCCAGTCATTGGCAGCAGAGAACTGGAAGGAAAGGCGACCAAAGGAGGAATTGGCTTTGGGGGTGACCAGTGAGATATACCTGTTGGAGCGCGTGCTACGAGTTGGTGCTGCTATGGTGACCAATGAGCTGAGACAAGGCGGGGCTTTACCTAGCAGAGACTTGTAGATAACCTGTAGCCAGTGGGTTTGGTGACGAGTATGAAGCGAGGGCCATCCAACGAGAGCGTACAGGTCGAAGTTGTGGGTAGTGTATGGGGCTTTGGTGACAAAACGGATGGCATTGTGATAGACTGCATCCAATTTGTTGAGTAGAGTGTTGGAGGCTATTTTATAAATCGGCGAAGTCGAGGATCGGTAGGGTGGTCAGTTTTACGAGGGTATGTTTGGCAGCATGAGTGAAGGATGCTTTGTTGCGATATAGGAAGTTGATTCTAAATTTATGTTTGGATTGGAGATGCTTAATGTGAGTCTGGAAGGAGAGTTTACAGTCTAACCAGACACCTAGAAATTTGTAGTTGTCCACGTATTCTAAGTCAGAGCCGTCCAGAGTAGTGATGCTGGACGGGCGGGCAGGTGCGTGCAGTGATCGATTGAATAGCATGCATTTAGTTTTACTTGCATTTAAGAGCAGTTGGAGGCCACGGAAGGAGAGTTGTATGGCATTGAAGCTCGTCTGGAGGTTAGTTAACACAGTGTCCAACGAGGGGCCAGAAGTATACAGAATGGTGTCTTCTGCGTAGAGGTGGATCAGAGAATCACCAGCATCAAGAGCGACATCATTGATGTATACAGAGAAGAGAGTCGGCCCGAGAATTGAACCCTGTGGCACCCCCATAGAGACTGCCAGAGGTCCGGACAACAGACCCTCCGATTTGACACACAACTCTATCAGAGAACTAGTTGGTGAACTAGGCGAGGCAATCATTTGGGAAACCAAGGCTGTCGAGTCTGCCAATAAGAATGTGGTGACTGACAGAGTCGAAAGCCTTGGCCAGGTCGATGAATACGGCTGCACAGTATTGTCTCTTATCGATGGCGGTTATGATGTCGTTTAGGACCTTGAGTGTGGCTGAGGTGCACCCATGACCAGCTCTGAAGCCGGATTGCATAGAGGAGAAGTTACAGTGGGATTCGAAATGGTCGGTAATCTGTTTGTTAACTTGGCTTTCGAAGACCTTAGAAAGACAGGGTAGCATAGATAGGTCTGTAGCAGTTTGGGTCTAGTGTCACCCCCTTTGAAGAGGGGGATGACCGCGGCAGCTTTCCAATCTTTGGGAATCTCAGACGATACGAAAGAGAGGTTGAACAGGCTAGTAATAGGGGTTGCAACAATTTCGGCAGATCATTTTATGAAGAGAGGGTTTAGATTGTCTAGCCCGGCTGATTTGTAGGGGTCCAGATTTTGCAGCTCTTTCAGAACATCAGCTATCTGGATTTGGGTGAAGGAGAAATGGTGGGGGCTTTGGCAAGTTGCTGTGGAGGGTGCCGGGCAGTTGACCGGGGTAGGGGTAGCCAGGTGGAAAGCAGGGCCAGCCGTAGAGAAATGCTTATTGAAATTCTCAATTATAGTGGATTTATCGGTGGTAACAGTGTTTCCTAGCCTCAGAGCCATGCGCAGGTGGGAGGAGGTGCTCTTATTCTCCATGGACTTTACAGTGTCCCAGAACTTTTTTGAGTTTGTACTACAGGATGCAAATTTATGTTTGAAAAAGCTAGCCTTAGCTTTCCTAACTGCCTGTGTATATTTTTTCCTAACTTCCCTGAAAAGTTGCATATCACGGGGGCTATTCGATGCTAATGCAGAACGCCACAGGATGTTTTTGTGCTGGTCAAGGGCAGACAGGTCTGGAGTGAACCAGGGACTATATCTATTCCTAGTTCTACATTTTTTGAATGGGGCATGCTTATTTAAGATGGTGAGGAAGGCACTTTTAAAGAATAACCAGGCATCCTCTACTGACGGGATGAGGTCAATGTCATTCCAGGATCTACATGTGTTTTAGGGAGCGTTTGACAGTGATGAGGGGTGGTCGTTTGGTCGCAGACCCATTACGGATGCAGGCAATGGGGTAGTGATCGCTGAGATCTTGATTGAAAACAGCAGAGGTGTATTTGGAGGGCGTGTAGTTAGGATGATATCTATGAGGGTGCCCGTGTTTTCGGATTTGGGGTTGTACCTGGTAGGTTCATTGATAATTTGTGTGAGATTGAGGGCGTCAAGTTTAGATTGTAGGATGGCCGGGGCGTTAAGCATGTCCCAGTTTAGGTCACCTAGCAGCATGAGCTCAGAAGATAGATGGACGGCAATCAATTCACATATGGTGTTGAGGGCACAGCTGGGGGCAGAGGGTGGTCTATAGCAAGCAGGAACAGTGAGAGACTTGTTTCTGGAAAGGTGCATTTTTAGAAGTAGAAGCTCGAATTGTTTGGGTACAGACTTGGATAGTAGTACAGAACTCTGCAGGCTATCTTTGCAGTAGATTGCAACACCGCCCCCTTTGGCAGTTCTATCTTGGTGGAAAATGTTATAGTTAGGGATGGAGATGTCAGGGTTTTTGGTGGTTTTCCTAAGCCAGGATTCATACACGGCTAAGACATCCGGGTTGGCAGAGTGTGCTAAAGCAGTGAGTAAAACAAACTGAGGGAGTAGGCTTCTAATGTTAACATGCATGAAACCAAGGCTTTTACAGTTACAGAAGTCAACAAATGAGAGCACCTGGGGAGTGGGAGTGGAGCAAGGCACTGCAGGACCTGGATTAACCTCTACATCACCAGAAAAACAGAGGAGAAGTAGGATAAGGGTACGGCTAAAGGCTATACGAACTGGCCGTCTAGCACGTTCGGAACAGAGAGTTAAAGGAGCAGGTTTCTGGGCATGATAGCATAGATTCTAGGCATAGTGTACAGACAAAGGTAATGATGTGAGTACATTGGAGGTAAACCTAGGCATTGAGCAATGATGAGAGATATTGTCTCTAGAGACGTTTGAACCAGGTGATGTCATCGCATATGTAGGAGGTGGAACAACATGGTTAAGGCATATTGAGCAGGGCTAGAGGCTCTACAGTGAAATAAGACAGTAATCACTAACCAGAACAGTAATGGACGAGGCATATTGATATTAGAAAAAGGCATGCGTAGCCCAGTGGACATATGGGTCCAGTTAGTGGTTGGGCTGGCTGGGGACACGGCGATTCAGACAGTTAGTAGGCCGGGGCCAACAAGCTAGCAGTTAGCAGACAGGGGTTGGCAAGCTAGCAGTTAGCAGACCGGGTTAGCAAGCAAGCAGTTAGCAGACCGGGGCAAACAAGCTAGCAGTTAGCAGACCGGGGCAAGCAAGCTAGCAGTTAGCAGACCGGGGCTAGCAAGCTAGTAGTTAGCAGACCGGGGCTAGCAAGCTAGTAGTTAGCAGACCGGGGCTAGCAAGTTATTAGAAGGGCCTTTGGGGGACGTCGCGATGGAGGTCAGTCTATTTTTGCCTCTTCGTGCGGTGACGTCGATAGACCAGTCGTGGATTAGTAGGGTTCCAAGTAGCTCTAGGTAGCTAGCAGGCCACGGTTAGCAGAATGGGCCTTCAGCGGACGTCGCGCCTGAGGGGCCTGTTGGAATCCTCGGGCAGATTATGTTGGTATTCCAGTCGTAGAGGATCAGCGGGGTTCCGTTCCCCGTACCGGCAGTAGAAGGGGTCCGGATATTGTAGCCCAGGAGTGGGCTTCGGTGGTAGCCCAGGAGCCCTAGCCAGGCTAGCTTCAGGCTAATTGGTGCTTGCTCCAGGATGGAAGCGCTAGCCAGGAGTAGTCACCCGGGATTGCGGTTAGCTAGTTGCGAAGATCCAGATGAAAATGTTCAGAGTTTGCGGTATGGAGAATCCGGGGATATGAAGAGGAAAAAAAATAGGTCCGTTATGCTCTGGTTTGAGTCACGTTGTACGAACTGGCGAGAGCTTTCCGAGCTAAAGTTTAGCTGACCGCTAGCAGTGGTTTGCTGACTGATACAGTGGGGCAAAAAAGTATTTAGTCAGCCACCAATTGTGCAAGTTCTCCCACTTAAAAAGATGAGAGAGGCCTGTAATGTTCATCATAGGTACACATCAACTATGACAGACAAAATGAGAAAAAAAATTCCAGAAAATAACATTGTAATAACAATTTATTTGCAAATTATGGTGGAAAATAAGTATTTGGTCACCTACAAACAAGCAAGATTTCTGGCTCTCACAGACCTGTAACTTCTTCTTTAAGAGGCTCCTCTGTCCTCCACTCGTTACCTGTATTAATGGCACCTGTTTGAACTTGTTATCAGTATAAAAGACACCTGTCCACAACCTCAAACAGTCACACAGCCAAGACCAAAGAGCTGTCAAAGGACACCAGAAACAAAATTGTAGACCTGCACCAGGCTGGAAAGACTGAATCTGCAATAGGTAAGCAGCTTGGTTTGAAGAAATCAACTGTGGGAGCAATTATTAGGAAATGGAAGACATACAAGACCACTGATAATCTCCCTCGATCTGGGGCTCCACGCAAGATCTCACCCCGTGGGGTCAAAATGATCACAAGAACGGTGAGCAAAAATCCCAGAACCACACGGGGGGACCTAGTGAATGACCTGCAGAGAGCTGGGACCAAAGTAACAAAGCCTACCATCAGTAACACACTACGCCGCCAGGGACTCAAATCCTGCAGTGCCAGACGTGTCCCCCTGCTTAAGCCAGTACATGTCCAGGCCCGTCTGAAGTTTGCTAGAGAGCATTTGGATGATCCAGAAGAAGATTGGGAGAATGTCATATGGTCAGATGAAACCAAAATATAACTTTTTGGTAAAAACTCAACTCGTCGTGTTTGGAGGACAAAGAATGCTGAGTTGCATCCAAAGAACACCATACCTACTGTGAAGCATGCTTTGGGGCTGTTTTTCTGCAAAGGGACCAGGACGACTGATCCGTGTAAAGGAAAGAATGAATGGGGCCATGTATCGTGAGATTTTGAGTGAAAACCTCCTTCCATCAGCAAGGGCATTGAAGATGAAACGTGGCTGGGTCTTTCAGCATGACAATGATCCCAAACACACCGCCCGGGCAACGAAGGAGTGGCTTCGTAAGAAGCATTTCAAGGTCCTGGAGTGCTTAGCCAGTCTCCAGATCTCAACCCCATAGAAAATCTTTGGAGGGAGTTGAAAGTCCGTGTTGCCCAGCAACAGCCCCAAAACATCACTGCTCTAGAGGAGATCTGCATGGAGGAATGGGCCAAAATACCAGCAACAGTGTGTGAAAACCTTGTGAAGACTTACAGAAAATGTTTGACCTCTGTCATTGCCAACAAAGGGTATATAACAAAGTATTGAGATAAACTTTTGTTATTGACCAAATACTTATTTTCCACCATAATTTGCAAATAAATTCATTAAAAATCCTACTATGTGATTTTCTGGATTTTTTTTCCTCATTCTGTCTGTCATAGTTGAAGTGTACCTATGATGAAAATTACAGGCCTCTCTCATCTTTTTAAGTGGGAGAACTTGCACAATTGGTGGCTGACTAAATACTTTTTTGCCCCACTGTAGCTGGTAGGTAGTTAGCTTTCTAGCTTCAGTTGAGGGATTCCAGATCCGAAGTAAATAGAAATACTTTAGAAAAAAAACAGATCCACGCCACATTGGGTGAGGCTGGTTACAGGAGAGTATTTAGAAGTTGAGGTTTAGGAAAATATTTTTAAAAGATATGAGAAGAAAAAGTTATAAAAAGATATATACAATGGACACGACAGGACAAAGACAAATACGTCTGACTGCTACGCCATCTTGGATGATGAAGCATGTGGGGACAGCAGACTTGGATACTGATTGTTTCAATATGTCCATAAACACACCAGCCGGCTGGTCTGCACATGCTCTAAGGACGCGGCTACGTTACCCAGCAGGCTATGCGGGAGGGGGATGGTTAAAGAATGCCTTGCATGGCTAAACATGGAGTTTTCTAGCTGAAGTATATGTTCATTAAAAGTAGTTAAACCTACGCCCCGGTTTGTCATTATATAGGGAACAAACATAACAGTTTGGGCCGGCAGCCTTACGAGTGTTAACACGTTTAAATGCTATACTCACGTCGGCCACGTAGGAGAGCCCACAGTCTTTGGTAGAGGGCCGTGTCGGTGGCACTGTATTGTACTCAAGTCGCGCAAAGAAGTTGTTTATTTTGTCTGGGAGCAAGACCTCGATGATCGTGATGGGGCTGGTTTTGAGACGCAGACCAGGTGAACGGATGATCTCTGCATGTGTGGTTCCCCCCATGAAGCATGGAGAAGGAGGTGTGATGGTGTGGGGGTGCTTTGCTTGTGACACTTTCTGTGATTTATTTAGAATTCACAGCACACTTAACCAGCATGGCTACCACAGCATTCGGCAGCAATACGCCATCCCATTTGGTTTGTTCTTAGTGGGACTATCATTTGTTTTTCAACAGGACAATGACCCAACACACCTCCAGGCTGTGTAAGGGCTATTTGACCAAGAAGGAGAATGATGGAGTGCTGCATCAGATAACCTGGCCTCCACAATCACCCGACCTCAACCCAATTGAGATGGTTTGGGATGAGTTGGACCGCAAAGTGAAGGAAAAGCAGCCAACAAGTGCTCTGCATATATGGGAACTCCTTCAAGAATATTGGAAAAGCATTTCTCATGAAGCTGGATGAGAGAATGCCAAGAGTGTGCAAAGCGGTCATCAAGGCAAAGGGTGGCTACTTTGAAGAATCTCAAATATATAATATATTTTGATTCGTTTAACACTTTTTTGGTTACGACATGATTCCAAATGTGTTATTTCATCGTTTTGATGTCTTCACTATTGTTGTATAATTGTGAAAGGCTTTACCTATTCCCTGACAAAATCCTGGGCGGGACAGCATGAAATGAAACACAGAGACGTGACTTGGACAAAAATAAGGAAACTGTATTGGGAGTTCTTCTTTCAACTCTTCCGGGACCGTACAAACAAAGGCCATGGTACTGGATATCCAAACAAAACCAACAAAAAAAATGAACAGTTGGTACCACACATCAGTCCAACAGCTTGAGCCGAACCTATAACAGGGAATCCTACTGTCCTGGAATTCGCCATAGTCTCCGGCTCATAATCACTCTCTCCCCTCTGCCCCTTCAGTCAGGTCCTTAAGAGAGCACAAACAATCATCAGTCAATTGGCCTCAGGTGAGCTCATCAGTAGTGGCTGTACTGCGGCCCACCTCCAGGACCACTTGATCTCTCACAATAGATATATATATATATATATATATATATATATATATAAAAATACAGTAAAATAAAAGTTGACATTTCGTATTGTTGCCTCATACTCATAAGATGTCTGATCACTCACTATCAACTGACTGACTTGGATGTCTCAGCGGCTGCAGAAATCAACTTCAGCACTCTGCTTTGATACATAAAATATTCAAATGAAAATGATTGGAAAAAATAAATAAAAATAACATCCACTATTTTACCTAAAGTTAGCTTCAGCCCTCATCGCCAGTGTTGTTGGGAGGAACTAGCTGGACAGATATTTGAAAATCTGGACCACAGCAGCCTGGTGTTTCCATGGAGCTCCTGTGTGCCCTACAGGACGAGTGCAAAGGTCCATCTCCTTTCCTTTGACCCAGAAACAGTGTCTCCCATCATGCTGAACTAGAGGCATGCCGGATAGGGACAACAAAACTACTGGCCTAACGGTTAGTCCGTAAAACAAGATTTTCGTGTTTTTTATTTAAAAATTGCTGAAAAATATGTTTCAAATTCGTGACCCAGAAACAGTTTCTCCCGTCATTCTGAACAAGAGGCATGCCGGATAGGGACAACAAAATTCAGGCATGCCGGATAGGGACAAGAACACCAGTGGAATGCCAGTTTGGGCCTAAAAAAATTATTTTCGGCTATGTTCATGAAAGTGTGCTGAAAAATATGATTCAAATTCGAGAACCAGAAACAATGTCTTCCGTCATGCCGAACCAGAGGAATGCCGGATAGTGACAACAAAACTAGTGGCATAAAGGTCAGATTCTAAAATATGTTTTCGTTATTTTACTTTAAAAAGTGATGAGAAATATGTTTCAAATTCATGTCCCAGAAACAGTGTCTCCCGTCATGCTGAACTGGCGGCATGCCAGACAAGGACAACAAAAATGATTTCGGCTATGTTCATGAAAGTGTGTCCAAGAAACGGTGTGTCCCGTATTGCCGAACTACAGGCATGCCGGATAGGGACAACAAAACTAGAGGAATAATTGGTTAGGGCCTAAAACAAGATTTTCGTACTTTTAATTTAAAAAGTAGTCGAGATGATAAGAACACTATGAGACAATTTTCAGAATGTTGCAACTGTGAAATATAGTTATAAACAGTTTTCCATAAACAAGGTCTAAAACATGTTTGTTGCAATTTGTAAGAAAAAATGTGTGCAGTACTGGGTAGTCGAGATGGTAGGAACACTGTGAGACAATTTTCAGCATGTTGAAACCGTGAAATATAGTTATAAACAGTTTACCATAAACAAGGTCTAAAACATGTTTGAAGCAATTTGACTGAACAACTAGTGCAGTACTGGGTAGTCGAGATGGTAGGAACACTATGAGACAATTTTTAGCATGCTGCAACCGTGAAATATAGTTATAAACAGTTTACCATAAACAAGGTCTAAAACATGTTTGAAGCAATTTGTAAGTAGAAATTAGTGCAGTACTGGGTAGTTGAGATGTTAGGAACACTATGAGACAATTTCAGCATGTTGAAACAGTGAAATACAGTTATAAACAGTTTTCCATAAACAAGGTCTATAAAATGTTTGATGCAATTTGTAAGTAGAAATTAGTGCAGTACTGGGTAGTCGAGATGATAGGAACACTATGAGACAATTTCAGCATATTGCAATCTTGAAATAGAGTTATAAACAGTTTTCCATAAACAAGGTCATGTTTGATGCAATTTGTAAGTAGAAATTGGTGCAGTACTGGGTAGTCTAAATAATAGGAACACTATGAGACAATTTTCAGCATTTTACAACTGTGAAATATAGTTATAAACAGTTTTCCATAAACAAGGTCTAAAATAAGTTCGATGCAATTCGAAAGTAAAAACTAATGCAGTACTGGGTAGTCGAGATGATAGGAACACTATGAGACAATTTCAGCATGTTGAAACTGTGAAATACAGTTATAAACAGTTTACCACAAACAAGGTCTAAAACATATTTGATGCAATTTGACTGAACAACTAGTGCAGTACTGGGTTGTCGAGATGGTAGGAACACTATGAGACAATTTTTTGCATGCTGCAACCGTGAAATAGAGTTATAAACAGTTTTCCATAAACAAGGTCTAAAACATATTTGATTGAAATAGTAAGTAGAAATTGGTGCAGTACTGGGTAGGCGAGATAATAGGAACACTGAGACAATTTTAGCATATTGTAACTGTCAAAAATAGTTAAACAGTTTTCAATAAAAAGGTCAGAAACATGTTTGATGCAATTAGTAAGTAAAAACTAGTGGATTACTAGGTAGTGATGTTAGGAAAACTATGAGACAATTTCAGCATATTGCAACATTGATATAGAGTTATAAACAGTTTTCCATAAACAAGGTCTACAATTTTTTTGGATGAAATTTTTTAAAAGTAGATAGTAGTGCAATACTGGGTATTTGAGATGGTAGGAACATCATGAGATCATTTTAATATGTTGCAACTGTGAAATAGAGTTATAAACAGTTTTACTATAAACAAGGTCTAAAACATATTTGATGCAATTTGTAAGTAGAAAATAGTTTAGTACTAGGTAGTCGAGATGGTAGTAACACAATGAGACATTTTCAGCCGGTTGCAACCGTGAAATAGAGTTATAAACAGTTTTACATAAACAAGGTCTAAAACATGTTTGATTCAATTTGAAAGTAGAAATTGGTGCAGGACTGGGTAGTCGAGATAGTGTTCCTATTATGAGACAATTTTCAGAATGTGGCATCCGTGAAATAGAGTTATAAACAGTTTTCCATAAACAAGGTCTAAAACAAGTTTGATGCAATTAGAAAGTAAAAACTAATGCAGTACTGGGTAGTCGAGATGATAGGAACACTATGAGACAATTTCAGCATGTTGAAACTGTGAAATACAGTTATAAACAGTTTACCACAAACAAGGTCTACAAATTTTTTGGATGCAATTTAAAAAAAAGTAGATAGTAGTCTAGCAATACTGGGTATTTGAGATGGTAGGAACATCACGAGATCATTTTAATATGTTGCAACTGTGAAATAGAGTTATAAACAGTTTTACTATAAACAAGGTCTAAAACATATTTGATGCAATTTGTAAGTAGAAAATAGTTTAGTACTAGGTAGTCGAGATGGTAGTAACACAATGAGACATTTTCAGCCGGTTGCAACCGTGAAATAGAGTTATAAACAGTTTTACATAAACAAGGTCTAAAACATATTTGATTCAATTTGTAAGTAGAAATTGGTGCAGTACTGGGTAGTCGAGATAATAGGAGACAATTTTTAGCATATTGTAACCGTGAAATACAGTTAGAAACAGTTTTCATTAAAAAGGTCAGAAACATGTTTGATGCATTTAGTAAGTAAAAACTAGTGCACTACTGGGTAGTCAACTGTTAGGAACACGATGAGACAATTTTTAGCATGTTGCAACCGTGAAATATAGTTATAAACAGTTTCCATAAACAAGGTCAATAAAATGTTTAATGCAATTTGTAAGTAGAAATTAGTGCAGTACTGGGTAGTCGAGATGGTAGGAACACTATGAGACAATTTCAGCATGTTGAAACTGTGAAATACAGTTATAAACAGTTTACCACAAACAAGGTCTAAAACATGTTTCATTGAAATAGTAAGTAGAAATTAGTGCAGTACTGGGTAGTTGAGATGTTAGGAACACTATGAGACAATTTCAGCATGTTGAAACAGTGAAATACAGTTATAAACAGTTTTCCATAAACAAGGTCTATAAAATGTTTGATGCAATTTGTAAGTAGAAATTAGTGCAGTACTGGGTAGTTGAGATGTTAGGAACACTATGAGACAATTTCAGCATGTTGAAACAGTGAAATACAGTTATAAACAGTTTTCCATAAACAAGGTCTATAAAATGTTTGATGCAATTCGAAAGTAAAAACTAATGCAGTACTGGGTAGTCGAGATGATAGGAACACTATGAGACAATTTCAGCATGTTGAAACTGTGAAATACAGTTATAAACAGTTTACCACAAACAAGGTCTAAAACATGTTTGATGCAATTTGTAAGTAGAAATTGGTGCAGTACTGGGTAGTAGAGATGGTAGGAACATTATGAGACAATTTTAGCATGTTGCAACCGTGAAATAGAGTTATAAACAGTTTTCCATAAACAAGGTCTAAAACATGTTTGATTGAAATAGTAATTAGAAATTGGTGCAGTACTGGGTAGGCGAGATAATAGGAACACTATGAGACAATTTTAGCATATTGTAACTGTGAAAAATAGTTATAAACAGTTTTCATTAAAAAGGTCAGAAACATGTTTGATGCATTTAGTAAGTAAAAACTAGTGCACTACTGGGTAGTCAACTGTTAGGAAAACGATGAGACAATTTTTAGCATGTTGCAACCGTGAAATATAGTTATAAACAGTTTTCCATAAACAAGGTCTAAAATAAGTTTGATGCAATTAGAACGTAAAAACGAATGCAGTACTGGGTAGTCGAGATGATAGGAACACTATGAGACAATTTCAGCATGTTGAAACTGTGAAATACAGTTATAAACAGTTTTCCATAAACAAGGTCTACAATTTTTTGGGATGCAATTTAAAAAAAAGTAGATAGTAGTCTAGCAATACTGGGTATTTGAGATGGTAGGAACATCACGAGATCATTTTAATATGTTGCAACTGTGAAATAGAGTTATAAACAGTTTTACATAAACAAGGTCTAAAACATATTTGATTCAATTTGTAAGTAGAAAATAGTTTAGTACTAGGTAGTCGAGATGGTAGTAACACAATGAGACATTTTCAGCCGGTTGCAACCGTGAAATAGAGTTATAAACAGTTTTACATAAACAAGGTCTAAAACATATTTGATTCAATTTGTAAGTAGAAATTGGTGCAGTACTGGGTAGTCGAGATAATAGGAGACAATTTTTAGCATATTGTAACCGTGAAATACAGTTAGAAACAGTTTTCATTAAAAAGGTCAGAAACATGTTTGATGCATTTAGTAAGTAAAAACTAGTGCACTACTGGGTAGTCAACTGTTAGGAAAACGATGAGACAATTTTTAGCATGTTGCAACCGAGAAATATAGTTATAAACAGTTTCCATAAACAAGGTCAATAAAATGTTTAATGCAATTTACTAGATGATAGGAACAATGTAACCAATTTTCAGCAAGTTTCAACCATGAAATTGAAAAAACACCACTTTTTCATAAACAAGCTTAAAATCGTGTTTGATGCACTCTGTAAGTGAAATTTTTGCAGTACTGTTTAAACTCGATGATAGGAACAACGTAAACTATTTTCAGCAAGTTTCAACCATGAAATTGAAAAAACACCACTTTTCCATAAACAAGCTCAAAATCGTGTTTGATGCACTCTGTTAGTGAAATGTTTGCAGTACTGTTTAAACTAGATGATTGGAACAATGTAAACAATTTAAATAGTGTTTGATGCACTCTGTTAGTGAAATTTTTGCAGTACTGTTTAACTTCTTATGGCTGCAAGGGGCAGTATTGAGTAGCCAGATAAAAGATGCCCATTTCAAACGGCCTCGTACTCAATTCTTGCTCGTACAATATGCATATTATTATTACTATTGGATAGAAAACACTCTCTAGTTTCTAAAACCGTTTGAATTATTTCTCTGAGTGAAACAGAACTCATTCTGCAGCACATTTCCTGACCAGGAAGTGGAATGTCTGAAATCGATGCTCTGTTCAACTTCCTGCCTATACATGGGCATGATACGTAAGAGTCTACGTGCACTTCATAGACCTTCCTCTGGATGTCAAGAGGCTGTGAGAGAAGAAATTTCGTGTTTATCTTGATCTGAATTTGAATACAAGCTCTTTGTATGACGTGTCCCTCATTTCCGGTACTCTTGGCAGCGCCAGGTGGACAGTGGGATTGCCTTCTGTTTAGCTGCCGTTATGGATGACTACTATCTCCGGCTCTGATTTTATTTGATACATGTGACCATATCATCGTAAAGTATGTTTTTTCAATATAGTTTAATCAGATTATTGACATTTTTTCGGGAGTTTTGCCGTGTTCCGTTCTCTGACTTTGTTGACGTTGGAGAGATCCGTGCCACTTGGCAAGTGCCCATGCTAAATCAAGAGGGAAATTTGCCGTTCCAGATCCAAACAACGACTGTTCTGGACAAAGGACACCTTGTCCAACATTCTGACGGAAGATCACCAAAAGTAAGAAACATTTTATGATGCTATTTCTAATATCTGTCGTGCATGTGAACTGGTCGTCGGCGCCCAAGTGTTTCTGGCTATTGTGGCTACGCTAATATAACGCTACATTTTGTTTTCGCTGTAAAACATTTAATAAATCGGAAATATTGTCTGGAATCACAAGATGCCTGTCTTTCAATTGCTGTACACTATGTATTTTTCAGAAATGTTTTATGATGAGTAATTAGGTATTTGACGTTGGTGTCTGTAAATATTATGGCTGCTTTCGGTGCAATTTCTGATTGTAGCTGAAATGTAAACTATGATTTATACCTGAAATATGCAAATTGTTCGAACAAAACATATGCTATACAATAAATATGTTATCAGACTGTCATCTGATGAAGTTGTTTCTTGGTTAGTGGCTATTTATATCTTTATTTGGTCGAATTTGTGATAGCTACTGATGGAGTAAAAAACTGGTGGAGTAAAAAAGTGGTGTCTTTTGCTAACGTGGTTAGCTAATAGATTTACATATTTTGTCTTCCCTGTAAAACATTTTAAAAATCAGACATGTTGGCTGGATTCACAAGATGTGTACCTTTCATATGCTGTATTGGACTTGTTAATGTGTGAAAGTTAAATATTTAAAAAAAATATCTTTTGAATTTCGCGCCCTGCACTTGAGCTGGATGTTGTCATAAGTGTACCGACGTCGGGCTTGCACGCCAAACAGGTTAAACTAGATGATTGGAACAATGTAACCAATTTAAATCGTGTTTGATGCACTCTGTTATAGTGAAATTTTTGGAGTACTGTTTAAACTAGATGATTGGAACAATGTAACCAATTTTCAGCAAGTTTCAACCATGAAATTGAAAAAACACCACTTTTCCATAAACAAGCTCCAAATCGTGTTTGATGCACTCTGTTAGTGACATTTTTGCAGTACTGTTTAAACTAGATGATTGGAACAATGTAACCAATTTAACAAGTTTCAACCATGAAATTGAAAAAACACCACTTTTCCATAAACAAGCTCCAAATCGTGTTTGATGCACTCTGTTAGTGAAATTTTTGCAGTACTGTTTAAACTAGATGATTGGAACAATGTAACCAATTTAAATCGTGTTTGATGCACTCTGTTATAGTGAAATGTTTACAGTACTGTTTTAAACTAGATGATTGGAACAATGTAACCAATTTTCAGCAAGTTTCAACCATGAAATTGAAAAAACACCACTTTTTCATAAACAAGCTCTAAATCGTGTTTGATGCACTCTGTAAGTGAAATTTTTGCAGTACTGTTTAAACTAGATGATTGGAACAACGTAACAAATTTTCAGCAAGTTTCAACCATGAAATTGAAAAAACACCACCTTTTTTTATTTTTATTTTTTTTATATAAAAATTATTGTTTTACAATATTTACAAATTCAATATGCAAAAACCATTTCAATCAACACATTACTAAACATAGACATGCAAACAATTCACCCCCTATCAAATCAAAAAACCCAAAGAAATTAAAATACCAGAATTATACAACCAATGCATACAAGACTTTAAGACAAATTCCAAAAAAAAAATAATAATAATAATAATAAAAAAAAAATATATATATATATATATATATATTTTTAATGATATCTCCATCACTTTACACATCAAAACCCATACACCAAACCACCATCCTCCCCCACAGCAATAAATCCACAATCCTTCATAAACACCCTCTCAAAATCCTCCTGCTTAGACCTATACATCAAATCTACATCCTTCCTTATCAATCCTTCAAATACCTTCCACACTGTCACCCTCTTTCCCTCAAACCTTGCCAAGTTCCTCCTAGAATATACCGCATACCTTGCATGTGACATCATAAAATTCAACAATACAATATTCACCCCCCTCACATGCTGACCCACTCCAAACAATACCAACCACCTCCAATCAACCCCGCCTATTATCTCTTCTCCCCAGTACCTTTCTAACATTTCCCTCAACCTCACATAAAACCCAGCTACATCAACACATTCAAACATCATGTGCATCAGATTTTCATCCTCATCTCTACATACATCACACACACGAGACACTGACCTGTCTACCTGATGTAACACCACCTTAGTAAAAACACGGTTGTGCCTCAACATAAAATCAAAATGGGTACATTCTAGACTGTTGAGCCTCACTACCATGTTTTCCCACAACCTCTCAACTTCCATCCCTGGAAAAACTTGCCTCCACACTTTCTCCGATGCCGGCGCCCTGACCTTCCTGGTAATAATAGCCCAGTATAAGGCCCTCACCTGGGTAGAGGATAAGGCTTGCATGGTTTCTCCACATTTCACCTTCATCTCAGGCAAGGTCTCTAAGACTCCATTACTCGAATGATTGTCCAGCAGCCTCACCCACTCCCCTGGAACACACTCCTTTATCCTCTCATACATTCGCAACACCGTCCCTTTTCTGACATCTTCATCTACACCCCAGACAGTATCTACTATCGCCTGATCAGGCAGGAACCCCGGCACCACCTCATACCTAAAATCCCTCACTCTTATCATGCCTGCCTTCATTATTACCTTACTCTCCAGCATCTTTCCCTCTGATTTCAGCATTGGGTTCAGAAAAACCGGTATATTCAAAATCACCCCTATAGAGTCACACTCATAACTTACCTGCGGTAAGAACTCTGCCCAGGCCCTGAACACCTCCTGGTAAAACTCAGGCACCTCTGCATACATGCTAGGCTTAAAACACATTAACAACCCATAATCCCCACAACCTCCACTCCTATGCAACCAATGCCTGAAAAACTCCTTCCACCCCTGACCCTCCTCCCCATACAAAAACCGTTGCACTCTCTTAACCCTCATGGCTTTTAACTTCACCTCCAGATCCATCAATCTCAACCCACCCCTATCATAATCTGCTATCATCACATCGTGAGCAATCTTCACCCCCTTCCCACCCCACAGGAAATCAGACACCAAATTATTAATTCCCTTCATAACCCATTCAGGCATGTCCATAACCCCTAAGGTATACACACATTTTGTCATCAACAATGCATTCACCACCACCACTTTCCCCCTCAATTTCAATTTCCTTTGCTTCCAGCAATTCAAAGTCGTCTTTATTTTATTAATCACCCCTGTCCAAGTTAAGTCCCTCGCCTCCCGCTCATCTACCCCAATATTCACACCCAAAATTCTCACATGCCCCTTAACAGTCTTAAAAGGAATGTTACATGTACTTATAACATTATCATCAGCACATAACATTTGTGACTTTTCTACATTCACCTTAGCCCCAGAAGCTCTCCCATACACATCAAAACACTTCATCAGACAATTCACACTCTCTCCATCTCGTACCATACATGTGGTATCATCAGCATAATGATGCATTACACTGACGCCTCCCCCCGGGAGGTCCACTCCATGCACTCCTCCATCACGCTTTACAAACGCCGCTAAAGGCTCTACTGAGATGCTGTATAGCAATGCAGACAATGGACAACCCTGCCTAACAGACCTGCCCAGGGGAAACGAATCAGTTAGCACACCATTACATTTAACGACACTGCAAGCTGACCCATACAAAAGCTTCACCCATTCTTTAAGACGAGGCCCGAACCCAAATCTTGCCAAAGCCTCTAACAGGAACCGATGCTCCACCCGATCAAAAGCTTTATTCAGATCTAGACAGAGCACCGCCCCACCCACTTCCTGCATCTGCTTCACTACATCCCGGATAGTGCAGAGGGTGTCCACTACATCCCGCCCTGGAACTCCATAGGCCTGAGTAGGTGCTATGATGCTTCCCATCACCTTATTCAACCTATTTGCCATTATCTTAGCTAGCACCTTATTGTCTGAGTTCAAAATGGTTATTGGTCTGTAGTTCTCTAATTTCAGTCTGCTCCCCTTCCCTTTATATAACATAGTCAACACACCCATAGCTAAAGATTCAGGGACTACCCTCTTCTCCTCCATACACACATAGCATCAGTGGGGCCAGTATGTCCCTAAACTCTCGGTAAAACTCTGCAGTAAGACCATCTGAACCCGGGCTCTTATTTAAGTTCAGGCCCAAGATAGCAGCTTTAACCTCTGCCAATGTAAAATATCCCTCCATCCTTTAATGCCTCCTTTCCTACAGGACAAGGCCCCGTCTCTGCTTCATCCTCCGACTGCCTCTGGTCTTCTTCGCCCTCCCTCTCTCCCTGGGACTGCTCGCTCATGCCGATCTCATCCCCCGTTCCTTCCACCTCGCTCTCCTCCACGACACTATTTCCGCTGAAGACCTGTGATGCCAAGTCATGAGCATCTTCACCATGGGAACATGAGCACTGCGCAACACTCCTCCCGCAACCAACACAACCGCGCTCTCTTCTCCCATTGCACTCTCGTGCGTAATGCCCCTGCTCACCACACTTATGACATGCGAAGTCAGGGCACTCACGTAGCACGTGCCCTGGCTGGATACACAGCCTACAGACCTTCACCTGACGATCGTGTATTACTCTAAAATACTCAGCCCCTTCCATCGTTTCAAATTTGGCCGAATATGGCAGTGAGCGCACAGTGTCTGTGAACTTTACTTTGCAGAAGCGCGTCCCATCCGCAACGTCCGTCCCTGGCCAGTAGCGCCTTTTCACCGGTGATACTGCAGACACACCTCATGCTCTTAGCCGTTCTGTGATGTCCTCGTCTGTAATGTATACTGGGAGGTTTAAGAAGGATACAACCATCTCATCAAGCGAAAGATCCTTTCCCATGATTCGACAGCTCCGGATTTTAAATCCATCCATCAGTTTTTCCTTCCCTCTCGCACTTGATAGCGTCACTTCATATCTTTTTTCATCTTTGACCCGACATCCGCAGACCAGTCCACAAACTTCTTTAATCCCTCTCAATAATTCCATCATTGTAATTTTCTCCTCTCCCATAATTTCCACAGCCACTGTTAAATTCTTTTCATACTTTTGCTTCTGTCTTGTTGTAGCGCCATTTTCCATGTTTCCTTTGTTCGTCATCTTTTTACCAGCGTGGGTCCAAGCCATTGTATCCATCCACAAAAACGACAGGAGGAAAGTCCCCCAAACAGCAATATGCTGTCGGGGAACAACCCCAAACTATAACTCAAACTTAAAACTATTCACAAAAAGGAGATTGTACTTCAAAAAGCCCAAAAACTCAAACACAAACTCTCTGGAGCAAACACTCAGACTCAGCGCAATCACTCACACCTGTGTCAATTACCCAACAACAGGTGAGTATTCAGGCTGGTATGGCCGTACACCAAGGTACAACTCTTGGTATACCATATAATGTCAAAGTGAGTCTGATAAACAGACATTGCATTTTCACCATTTGGATAAGCAGCTTGAACTTTGGGTCACTCAAAAAGTGGAAGAAATTACATATACTGTAGCATCAAATGCTTACGACAAGGCAGTGTTTCTGATGAAATAATGCAAGAGCACACCCTAGTGGACAAAATGCTTACAGCACCTGGTATTCCCAGGCATTCTCCCATCCAAGTACAAACCAGGCCCGACCCTGCTTAGCTTCCAAGATCAGACCAGATCGGGTGTTTTTTTTAATTTTTTTTTATTATAAAAATGTCAAAGTAATTTACAACCAAATCACATTAATACTAACAATCCTTCAATTAATTTCATTCCTTGTACATCAGCAAAAAAACATTTTCCAAAATACCAACAACCCAAATAACAAAAAAAACAAAATCAACAAAACGAAACAACAAATTAAACATAATTACACCATCACACCATTTCAGAAGTTAACCCTAAATCCCCCTCCTCCCTCCTCCATAGACACTAAAGTACTCCCCTTTATGAACATACTTTCAAATTCCTCTAGTTTTGCATTATACATTACTTCCATCTGCTTTCTTAAACCTGCTTTAAAGATTACCCAGACATTCAACTTTTTCCCTTCAAAATGTTTCATATTCCTTCTACAGTAAATTGCATACCTCACAAAACTCAAAACAATAATCAACAGGTACACATTCACACCCAAACATTTCCCCACCACTCCAAATAATCCCATTGTTCTCAAACCATTTGCATTTATTGACATTATATTGACCATTCTAATGAATAATAAAATTATTAAATATAACTTCATTATCCTCTACCTGTTATCCAGTTTCTTTCCTCTTCCACCCTTTCTCTCCCCCTCTTTCCATCGCTTTTCTCTTCCTGTATCCTTCCCTCGTTCTTTCAATCTTTTCCCCATCATCCGTGTCCGATATATCCTCCAAGTCCATGTTATCCAGCCAACTCACACTTGTCATCCACCTCCGTTGTGCTCCCCGTATTCATCTCCGTTTCTGGTATAGTCTTTGTGCTCCCCGTGTTCATCGCCTTCTCTGGCACCGTCATCGTTGTGCTCCCCGTGCTCATCTCCGCCTCCGCCACTGTCCTCAAATCAAAAACCCTCTCAATTTCTTCACCCCCCGATGCACTCGCCAGCGCTGTGCTCCCCCCCAAAACCCGTAAGTCTCCCGTGCCTCCCCCCAGTCCACCCCCCCCCCCCCCCCCCCCCTCCCGAAAACTCCCTCTTCCCACCTCTGAGTCCATACTGCTCCCAATTTCATTCATCTTCTGGTCCTTCTTCTCCCTTCTTCCTTCCTCCTTCTCTCCACCTTCCACCACGTCCTCTCCTCCATCTTCTTCTCCTTCTTGCGACAATACACCTGCTTCCTCGAATAGTGCTTGACTCCCCTCTTCAGCCATCACCTCTCCACAGTTGCACTCCGCCATTCTCTTTCTGCATCCACCACAAAAATTCCTTTCCTTCTCTCCGACACATTCTCTCGCATAGTGGCCTTGATTGCCACACTTGAAACACTTAAATTCCGGGCAGTCTTTAACTATGTGCCCGGGTTGAATGCACAATCGACAAACTCTGACCTGTCTGTCATGAATGACCCTGAAGTATTCTGCTCCCTCCAGCGTCTCAATTTTTGTAGAATATGGCAATGATGTAACTTTTTCTGTGAATTTGACCTTGCAATATCGTGTCCCGTCAACCACCTCCGTTCCTGGCCAAACTCTCCTCCTTATCTCCGAGGCGGCCGTTACTCCCCAGCTACTCAGCTTGCCCAGTATCACACTATCTTCTACGTATACTGGGAGATTCATGAAAGATACCACCACTTCTTTCACATTCATATCTCTCGCCAGAATCCTGGTGTCCTTTATCCGTAATCCATCCATTAGACGTTCTTTTCCTTTTTCGTCTCTCATCGTAATTTCATACTTCTTTTCCCCTTTCATTCGGCATCCCACCACCTCTCCACACTCCTCCTTAATTGCTCGTAGTACTCCCATTGTCGTCACCTTGTCTTCTCCTACCAACTCAATTGCCACCGTGTATTCTTTGTCATATTTCATTCCTCCTTTATCTTCATTTTTCTTCCGTTGCGCATTTTCGTTGTCCTTTTCCATTCCGTTTGTCGTTGCCATGTTGTCCGTCATAATATATCAAAAAATGGGTCCAAAAAAAGGCTCTCCCCCAAGCAGCAAAACTGCAAGGGGGGAAGACTAACCAAACTTAAAACTATTCAACTGAAAAAAAAACAATAAATTATATTGCGAAATCCAAATAATTAACAAAAATAGCTCTCGAGCAAACACTCTCCAGCAAACACTCACTCACAGCTCAAAACTCGCACCTGTCGTCACTTCTCCAATCAGGATGGGCGTATTCAGGCTGGTATGACCATAAGCGAAGGAACAACTCTTGGTACACCATATAAAATCAAAGTGAGTCTGATAAACAGACATTGCATTTTCACCAATTAGATTAGCAGCTTGAACTTTGGGTCACTCAAAAAGTGGAAGAAATTACATATACTGTAGCAGCAAATGCTTACGACAAGGCAGTGTTGCTGATGAAATAATGCAAGAGCACAACCAGGTGGACAAAATGCTTACAGCACCTTGTATTCACAGGCGGTCTCCCATCCAAGTACTAACCAGGCCCGACCCTGCTAAGCTTCCAAGATCAGACGAGATCGGGCGTATTTTTTTATTTTTTATCTTTTATTATGAAAAAACACATAATATTTACAACATTCAATCAATAATAAAAAAGGTTGAACAATTCATCCTTTTACAAAATCAAAAAAAAAAGAAAATAAAATAAAACCTATTAAAAAAACACAATCATCCACCAAAACCAATTAATAATTAAAAACAAGTTTTCCATTCGACTCAATTTCAATAAAAGTGCTCCCCCACACAAACAATTTTTCAAAATTACATCCACCATATTTATATATTACTTCTATATCTTTCTCTAAAATACTTCTAAATAAAACCTCTACACTCACAATTTTCCCTTCATAATGTCCCAAATTCCTTCTTAGTCTTACAGCGTATCTGGCATGACTAAGAACAAAATTCATCAAATTAAAATTAAAAACTTTGCTTTTCCCAGTTAACCCAAAAAGAAACAACCTCCTCCACTCAACCCCATCAACAATCTCTTCTCCCCAATGTTGTACTAAAATCCCCTTTAAAAACTTATGAAACTCTTCTAATCTACTACATTCAACAAAAAAGTGCAAAAAAATTTCCGCCCCCGTATCACAAATATCACATTCTCTTTTAATATCTCTATTTATTTGATGTAAAACCACGTTCGTAAAAATCCTATTATGTTTCAATTTAAAATCATTGTCTTCACATTCTATAGAATTATATTTTACATTTACATTCTTCCATATTGATTTCACATCTATATTTGCAAACACCCTAGACCACACTTTTTCCGAAGCAGGAGTTTTTATCTCTCTTAAAATACATTTTTCATAAACCTTTTTAACTTTCAAACCTGACAAATCATACTTCTTCCCATTACTTTCATAATATAAAACCGGTAAACCCCTAGCTCTTGTAGCCACCTCTTTATTTATTAAAACACCCCACTCCCCAGGAAGACATCCTAATATTCTCTTATACATGTTCTCCACAGTAGTTCTACTTATTTCATCATTTTCTTCAACCACATTATCAAATATTGCCTGACATGGAAGGAACCCCGGAATGACCTCATATAAGATGTCCCCAATCTGTCTCATCCCAGCCCTCATAAAATATTTACAAAACAACATCTTATTATTATACTGTATCTTGGGATTTAAAAAAATTGGCTGATTTAAAATATTGTCTAAAATGGTACACTCATAATAAATATTTGGTAAAAACTCCCCCCAAGCCTCAAACACTTCTCTATAAAACAAAGGTATATTACCTAACATTTCCTTTTTCATACACATCAATAAACCATTGTCCCCCATCCTCCCAACCTCCTGCAAATACTCCTTAAAAAATCTTTTCCATCCATAATCTAATTCCCCAAATAAATATTTACGTACCATTTTGACTCTAATTGCTGTTTTCCTCACATTTAAATCCACCAACTTCAAACCCCCCTCCTCATAACCTGCAATCAAAGTTTTAAAAGCTATTTTCACCCCCTTCCCTTACCATAAAAAATCAACTACAATTTTATTCATTTCAGATAAAACCCATTCTGGCATATCCAAAACATTCATTACATGAATAAAAATTGACATCAACAATGAATTTATGACAATTACTTTCCCTTTTAATTTCAAAGACCTCCCCCTCCACATATTTACCACCTTCCTAACTTTGTTTATCACTCCACTCCATGTCATATCCCTAGCTTCCTGTTCCTTCACCCCTAAAAACACACCTAACACCTTAAAATAATCATTTACCATTTTAAAAGGAAAAATCTCCTCATTAATCTTTCCAACGTACATTATTTCTGACTTCTCCATATTCACTTTTGCTCCTGAGGCTTTCTCATATACTTTAAAACACTCCATCACCCTTTTAACACTTTCCTCATCTCTAACTGTTATTGTGGTATCGTCTGCATATTGATGAATTAGACTAAAACCTCCTTGCGGAGTCTCTACACAATTTATAAAATGATCTTTTTTAAGGTATGCCGCTAAGGGTTCTACCGATAAAACAAACAATAATGCTGATAAAGGGCACCCCTGTCTCACTGATCTCTCAAGAATAAAATAATCTGTTAAAACCCCATTACATTTTACCCTACTTTTTGCCTTTCTATATAATAATTTTATCCATCCTATTATTCTATTTCCAAACCCATATTTTTCCAGTACCCTAAACATAAAATCATGTTCCACCCTGTCAAAAGCTTTATTAAAATCTATACCTAAAACAATTCCCCCTCTCTTATCGCTATTCATTTTATTTATCACATCTCTAAGTGTAATGATGGTATCAGCTATGTCTCTTCCAGGCACACTATAATTTTGTGTAGGTGCTATAATATCATTTAAAACCATCTTCATCCTATTCGCCAATATCTTTGTTAAAATCTTGTAATCTGAGTTTAATAAACTAATTGGCCTATAATTTTCTAATTTCATTTTGCTCCCCTTATTTTTATATAAAACCGATATCAGTCCTGTCACCATGGAGTCTGTAACAGTATTATTATCTTCCATGTATTGATACACTTCCATTAAAATCGGTGCTAAAAAACTTTCATACATTTTGTAAAACTCTGCAATTAGTCCATCTACTCCAGGACTTTTATTTATTTGTAATCCCTTAATTGCATCTTTCACTTCATCCACTGTTATCTTCCTATCACACATTTGCTTATCCTCAACACCAATTTGCACATCCACACTACCTAAAATCTCCTTTACACACTCTTCATCCACCTCCCCTTTCTTAAATAAATCCTTATAAAAATTCTGTACAGTTTCTAATATCTCAACATAATCATTTACCACTTCACCCTTTACATTTTCTATCTCACTAATATATGATTTCGTCTGTTTAGTTTTCTCTAAACCAAGAAAAAAAGACGTACATTTCTCCCCTTCTAAAACATACTTTGCCCTACTTCTAATAGATGCCCCCTTACATTTATCTATTTCACATTTGCTCAATTGTGCCTTTAAATCTAAAAACCTTTCAATATTATAAATAGGATCAATATCACATTTCCTCATTTCTTCATTCAATTTTGCTCTTAAATAATTTTCTTCTCTTGTCATCCTACTCCTCTTCTTCCTTGCATATCTAATACTAAAATCTTTTATTTTTTTCTTAACATTTTCCCACCACTGGCACTTATCATTCCCTTTTTGCTTATCCTCCATTTCATTTTCTATCAAAGATTTAAGTTGTATTCCATATTCCTCATCACCTAGATACCTTGCATTCATACACCACACTCCCCCCCCTTTCCCCTCCCTATCTAACCCCACCGAAAATGTTAACCCAGCATGATCACTAAAAGTTGTAAAAATATACTTAATATCCTTCATAAAATTCCTTAACCCTTCATTTACTAAAACCAGATCTATCCGTGTCTGTTTCAACTCCCCTAAAACTACCTGCCTTCTAGAAAATTCTCTCTTGTTCGGATTCTCATCCCTCCATATATCAATCAAATTATTTTCAAACATAATCTTCCTTAAAACCCCCCTAGATACGTCACTTCTAAAAATAGCTCCCCTTGTCATATCTAATCTATTCATTTTAACATTAAAATCTCCAACTAAAATACAGTTACCCTTGCACCATTTCCCTAATTCTAAAAATAAATCCCTCCGCTCTATCTCATTATTCGGCGCATAAATATTTATAATCCTAAAAACCCTATTCATGTATTCAAAGTCCAAAATTAAAATCCTCCCATTATTATCATTATATATCTTCTTCACATTTTCTACTACATCCTTCCTTAATAAAATTGCAACCCCACTTGAATTCCCTCTGCCATTGTTTACATAAATAAAATCCCTCCATATTTTTTTTACTTCTAAAACACATACATTATCCCAGTGCGTCTCTTGAATACATAAAATATCTGAATTCTTCATTTGTACTATTCTATTAAATTTTTCCATTGTTCTCAAACCATTTGCATTTATTGACATTATATTGACCATTCTAATAAATAAAAAAATAAAAAAATATAATTTCATTATCCTCTACCTGTTATCCAGTTTCTTTCCTCTTCCACCCTTTCTCCCCTCTTCCCGCCGCTTTCCTCTTCCTGTATCCTTCCCTCGTTCTTTCAATCTTTTCCCCATCATCCGTATCCGATATCTCCTCCAAGTCCATGTTATCCATCCAACTCACACTCTTGACATCCACATTCGTTGTGCTCCCCGTATTCATCTCCGTTTCTGGTATAGTCGTTGTGCTCCCCGTGCTCATCGCCGTCTCTGGTATTGTCGTCGTTGTGCTCCCCGTGTTCATCTCCGTTTCCGTTATTGTCATCAAATCCACAACCCCCTCCATTTCTTCACCCCCCGTGGTACTTGTTAGTGCTGTGCTTTCCCCCAAAACCTGTGAGTCCCCCGTGCTTCCCCACAGTCTACTCCCCCCCTCCTCCTGAAAACTCCCTCTTCTTATTTCTGAGTCCATACTGCTCCCAATTTCATTCATCTTCTGGTCCTTCTCCCTTCTTCCTTCCTCCGTCTCTCCACCTTCTGCCACGTCCTCTCCTCCATCTTCTTCTCCTTCTTGCGACAATACAACTGCTTCCTCGAATAGTGTTTGACTCCCCTCTTCAGCCCTAACCTCTCCACAGTTGCACTCCGCCAATCTCTTTCTGCATCCACCACAAAAATTCCTTTCCTTCTCTCCGACACATTCTCTCGCATAGTGTCCTTGATTTCCACACTTGAAACACTTAAATTCCGGGCAATCTTTAACTATGTGCCCGGGTTGAATACACAAACGACACACTCTGACCTGTTTGTCATGAATGACCCTGAAATATTCTGCTCCCTCCAACGTCTCAATTCTTGTAGAGTAAGGCAATGATGTCACTTTTTCTGTGAACTTGACTTTGCAAAAACGTGTCCCGTCAACCACCTCCGTTCCTGGCCAAACTCTCCTCCTTATCTCCGAGACGGCCGCCACTCCCCAGCTACTCAGCTTGCCCAGTATCACACCATCTTCTACGTATACTGGGAGATTCATGAAAGACACCACCAATTCCTTCACATTAATATCTCTCGCCAGAATCCTGGTGTCCTTTATCCGTATTCCATCCATTAGACGTTCTTTTCCTTTTTCGTTTCTCATCGTAACTTCATATTTCTTATCCCCTTTCATTCGGCATCCCACCACCTCTCCACACACCTCCTTAATTGCTCGTAGTAGTTCCATTGTCGTCACCTTGTCTTCTCCTTCCAACTCAATTGCCACCGTGTATTCTTTGCCATATTTCATTCCTTCTTTATCTTCATTTTTCTTCCGTTGCGCCTTTTCGTTGTCTTTGTCCATTCCGCTTGTCTTTTCCATGTTGTCCGTCATAGTAAAAAATGAATCCAAAAAAGCTCTCCCCCAAGCAGAAAAACTGCAAGGGGGAAGACTAACCAAACTTAAAACTATTCAACTGAAGAAAATAATAAATTATATTGCAAAAACCAATTAATTAACAAAAATAGCTCTCGAGCAAACACTCTCCAGCAAACACTCACTCACAGCTCAGACACTCGCACCTGTCGTCACTTCTCCAATCAGGAAATGCGTATTCAGGCTGGTATGGCCGTAAGCGAAGGTACAACTCTTGGCACACCATATAAAGTCAAAGTGAGTCTGATAAACAGACATTGCATTTTCACCAATTAGATAAGCAGCTTGAACTTTGGGTCACTCAAAAAGTGGAAGAAATTACACATACTGTAGCATCAAATGCATACGACAAGGCAGTGTTGCTGAAGAAATAATGCAAGAGCACACCCTTGTGGACAAAATGCTTACAGCACCTGGTATTCCCAGACAGTCTCCCATCCAAGTACTAACCAGGCCCAAACCTGCTTAGCTCCCAAGATCAGACGAGCTCAGGCGTATTTTTTTTTCTTCTCTTTTATTATGAAAAAACACATAATATTTACAACATTCAATCAATAATCAAAAAGGTTGAACAATTCATCCTTTTACAAAATCAAAAAAAAGAAAAGAAAATAAAATCTATTAAAAACACAATCATCCACCAAAACCAATTAATAATTAAAAACAAGTTTTCCATTCGACTCAATTTCAATAAAATTGCTCCCCCACACAAACAATTTTTCAAAATTACATCCACCATATTTATATATTACTTCTATATCTTTCTCTAAAATACTTCTAAATAAAACCTCTACACTCACAATTTTCCCTTCATAATGTCCCAAATTCCTTCTTAGTCTTACAGCGTATCTGGCATGACTAAGAACAAAATTCATCAAATTAAAATTAAAAACTTTGCTTTTCCCAGTTAAACCAAAAAGAAACAACCTCCTCCACTCAACCCCAGCAACAATCTCTTCTCCCCACTGTTGTACTAAAATCCCCTTTAAAAACTTATGAAACTCATCTAATCTACTACATTCAACAAAAAAGTGCATAAAATTTTCCACCCCCGTACCACAAATATCACATTCTCTTTTAATATCTCTATTTATTTGATGTAAAACCTCGTTCGTAAAAATTCTATTATGTTTCATTTTAAAATCATTGTCTTCACATTCTATAGAATTATATTTTACATTTACATTCTTCCATATTGATTTTACATCTATATTTGCAAACACCCTAGACCACACTTTTTCCGAAGCAGGAGTTTTTATCTCTCTTAAAATACATTTTTCATAAACTTTTTTAACTTTCAAACCTGACAAATCATACTTCTTCCCATTACCTTCATAATATAAAACCGGTAAACCCCTAGCTCTTGTTGCCACCTCTTTATTTATTAAAACACCCCACTCCCCAGGAAGACATCCTAATATTCTCTTATACATGTTCTCCACAGTAGTTCTACTTATTTCATCATTTTCTTCAACCACATTATCAAATATTGCCTGACTTGGAAGGAACCCCGGAATTACCTCATATAAGATGTCCCCAATCTGTCTCATCCCAGCCCTCATAAAATATTTACAAAACAACATCTTATTATTATACTGTATCTTGGGATTTAAAAAAATTGGCTGATTTAAAATATTGTCTAAAATGGTACACTCATAATAAATATTTGGTAAAAACTCCCCCCAAGCCTCAAACACTTCTCTATAAAACAAAGGTATATTACCTAACATTTCCTTTTTCATACACATCAATAAACCATTGTCCCCCATCCTCCCAACCTCCTGCAAATACTCCTTAAAAAATCTTTTCCATCCATAATCTAATTCACCATATAAATATTTACGTACCATTTTGACTCTAATTGCTGTTTTCCTCACATTTAAATCCACCAACTTCAAACCCCCCTCCTCATAACCTGCAATCAAAGTTTTAAAAGCTATTTTCACCCCCTTCCCTTCCCATAAAAAATCAACTACAATTTTATTCATTTCAGATAAAACCCATTCTGGCATATCCAAAACATTCATTACATAAATAAAAATTGACATCAACAATGAATTTATGACAATTACTTTCCCTTTTAATTTCAAAGACCTCCCCCTCCACATATTTACCACCTTCCTAACTTTGTTTATAACTCCACTCCATGTCATATCCCTAGCTTCCTGTTCCTTCACCCCTAAAAACACACCTAACACCTTAAAATAATAATTTACCATTTTAAAAGGAAAAATCCCCTCATTAATCTTCCCAACGTACATTATTACTGACTTCTCCATATTCACTTTTGCTCCTGAGGCTTTCTCATATACTTTAAAACACTCCATCACCCTTTTAACACTTTCCTCATCTCTAACTGTTATTGTGGTATCGTCTGCATATTGATGAATTAGACTAAAACCTCCTTGCGGAGTCTCTACACAATTTATAAAATGATCTTTTTTAAGGTATGCCGCTAAGGGTTCTACCGATAAAACAAACAATAATGCTGATAAAGGGCACCCCTGTCTCACTGATCTCTCAAGAATAAAAGAATCTGTTAAAACCCAATTACATTTTACCCTACTTTTTGCCTTTCTATATAATAATTTTATCCATCCTATTATTCTATTTCCAAACCCATATTTTTCCAGTACCCTAAACATAAAATCATGTTCCACCCTGTCAAAAGCTTTATTAAAATCTATACTTAAAACAATTCCCCCTCTCTTATCGCTATTCATTTTATTTATCACATCTCTAAGTGTAATGATGGTATCAGCTATGTCTCTTCCAGGCACACTATAATTTTGTGTAGGTGCTATAATATCATTTAAAACCATCTTCATCCTATTCGCCAATATCTTAGCTAAAATCTTATAATCTGAGTTTAATAAACTAATTGGCCTATAATTTTCTAATTTCATTTTGCTCCCCTTATTTTTATATAAAACCGATATCAGTCCTGTCACCATGGAGTCTGAAACAGTATTATTATCTTCCATATATTGATACACTTCCATTAAAATCGGTGCTAAAAAACTTTCATACATTTTGTAAAACTCTGCAATTAGTCCATCTACTCCAGGACTTTTATTTATTTGTAATCCCTTAATTGCATCTTTCACTTCATCCACTGTTATCTTCCTATCACATATTTGCTTATCCTCAACACCAATTTGCACATCCACACTACCTAAAATCTCCTTTACACACTCTTCATCCACCTCCCCTTTCTTAAATAAATCCTTATAAAAATTCTGTACAGTTTCTAATATCTCAACATAATCATTTACCACTTCACCCTTTACATTTTCTATCTCACTAATATATGATTTCGTCTGTTTAGTTTTCTCTAAACCAAGAAAAAAAGACGTACATTTCTCCCCTTCTAAAACATACTTTGCCCTACTTCTAATAGATGCCCCCTTACATTTATCTATTTCACATTTGCTCAATTGTGCCTTTAAATCTAAAAACCTTTCAATATTATAAATAGGATCAATATCACATTTCCTCATTTCTTCATTCAATTTTGCTCTTAAATAATTTTCTTCTCTTGTCATCCTACTCCTCTTCTTCCTTGCATATCTAATACTGAACACTTATTTTTTTCTTAACATTTTCCCACCACTGGCACTTATCATTCCCTTTTTGCTTATCCTCCATTTCATTTTCTATCAAAGATTTAAGTTGTATTCCATATTCCTCATCACCTAGATACCTTGCATTCATACACCACACTCCCCCCCCTTTCCCCTCCCTATCTAACCCCACCGAAAATGTTAACCCAGCATGATCACTAAAAGTTGTAAAAATATACTTAATATCCTTCATAAAATTCCTTAACCCTTCATTTACTAAAACCAGATCTATCCGTGTCTGTTTCAACTCCCCTAAAACTACCTGCCTTCTAGAAAATTCTCTCTTGTTCGGATTCTCATCCCTCCATATATCAATCAAATTATTTTCAAACATAATCTTCCTTAAAACCCCCCTAGATACGTCACTTCTAAAAATAGCTCCCCTTGTCATATCTAATCTATTCATTTTAACATTAAAATCTCCAACTAAAATACAGTTACCCTTGCACCATTTCCCTAATTCTAAAAATAAATCCCTCCGCTCTATCTCATTATTCGGCGCATAAATATTTATAATCCTAAAAACCCTATTCATGTATTCAAAGTCCAAAATTAAAATCCTCCCATTATTATCATTATATATCTTCTTCACATTTTCTACTACATCCTTCCTTAATAAAATTGCAACCCCACTTGAATTCCCTCTGCCATTGTTTACATAAATAAAATCCCTCCATATTTTTTTTACTTCTAAAACACATACATTATCCCAGTGCGTCTCTTGAATACATAAAATATCTGAATTCTTCATTTGTACTATTCTATTAAATTTTTCCATTGTTCTCAAACCATTTGCATTTATTGACATTATATTGACCATTCTAATAAATAAAAAAATAAAAAAATATAATTTCATTATCCTCTACCTGTTATCCAGTTTCTTTCCTCTTCCACCCTTTCTCCCCTCTTCCCGCCGCTTTCCTCTTCCTGTATCCTTCCCTCGTTCTTTCAATCTTTTCCCCATCATCCGTATCCGATATCTCCTCCAAGTCCATGTTATCCATCCAACTCACACTCTTGACATCCACATTCGTTGTGCTCCCCGTATTCATCTCCGTTTCTGGTATAGTCGTTGTGCTCCCCGTGCTCATCGCCGTCTCTGGTATTGTCGTCGTTGTGCTCCCCGTGTTCATCTCCGTTTCCGTTATTGTCATCAAATCCACAACCCCCTCCATTTCTTCACCCCCCGTGGTACTTGTTAGTGCTGTGCTTTCCCCCAAAACCTGTGAGTCCCCCGTGCTTCCCCACAGTCTACTCCCCCCCTCCTCCTGAAAACTCCCTCTTCTTATTTCTGAGTCCATACTGCTCCCAATTTCATTCATCTTCTGGTCCTTCTCCCTTCTTCCTTCCTCCGTCTCTCCACCTTCTGCCACGTCCTCTCCTCCATCTTCTTCTCCTTCTTGCGACAATACAACTGCTTCCTCGAATAGTGTTTGACTCCCCTCTTCAGCCCTAACCTCTCCACAGTTGCACTCCGCCAATCTCTTTCTGCATCCACCACAAAAATTCCTTTCCTTCTCTCCGACACATTCTCTCGCATAGTGTCCTTGATTTCCACACTTGAAACACTTAAATTCCGGGCAATCTTTAACTATGTGCCCGGGTTGAATACACAAACGACACACTCTGACCTGTTTGTCATGAATGACCCTGAAATATTCTGCTCCCTCCAACGTCTCAATTCTTGTAGAGTAAGGCAATGATGTCACTTTTTCTGTGAACTTGACTTTGCAAAAACGTGTCCCGTCAACCACCTCCGTTCCTGGCCAAACTCTCCTCCTTATCTCCGAGACGGCCGCCACTCCCCAGCTACTCAGCTTGCCCAGTATCACACCATCTTCTACGTATACTGGGAGATTCATGAAAGACACCACCAATTCCTTCACATTAATATCTCTCGCCAGAATCCTGGTGTCCTTTATCCGTATTCCATCCATTAGACGTTCTTTTCCTTTTTCGTTTCTCATCGTAACTTCATATTTCTTATCCCCTTTCATTCGGCATCCCACCACCTCTCCACACACCTCCTTAATTGCTCGTAGTAGTTCCATTGTCGTCACCTTGTCTTCTCCTTCCAACTCAATTGCCACCGTGTATTCTTTGCCATATTTCATTCCTTCTTTATCTTCATTTTTCTTCCGTTGCGCCTTTTCGTTGTCTTTGTCCATTCCGCTTGTCTTTTCCATGTTGTCCGTCATAGTAAAAAATGAATCCAAAAAAAGCTCTCCCCCAAGCAGAAAAACTGCAAGGGGGAAGACTAACCAAACTTAAAACTATTCAACTGAAGAAAATAATAAATTATATTGCAAAAACCAATTAATTAACAAAAATAGCTCTCGAGCAAACACTCTCCAGCAAACACTCACTCACAGCTCAGACACTCGCACCTGTCGTCACTTCTCCAATCAGGAAATGCGTATTCAGGCTGGTATGGCCGTAAGCGAAGGTACAACTCTTGGCACACCATATAAAGTCAAAGTGAGTCTGATAAACAGACATTGCATTTTCACCAATTAGATAAGCAGCTTGAACTTTGGGTCACTCAAAAAGTGGAAGAAATTACACATACTGTAGCATCAAATGCATACGACAAGGCAGTGTTGCTGAAGAAATAATGCAAGAGCACACCCTTGTGGACAAAATGCTTACAGCACCTGGTATTCCCAGACAGTCTCCCATCCAAGTACTAACCAGGCCCAAACCTGCTTAGCTCCCAAGATCAGACGAGCTCAGGCGTATTTTTTTTTCTTCTCTTTTATTATGAAAAAACACATAATATTTACAACATTCAATCAATAATCAAAAAGGTTGAACAATTCATCCTTTTACAAAATCAAAAAAAAGAAAAGAAAATAAAATCTATTAAAAACACAATCATCCACCAAAACCAATTAATAATTAAAAACAAGTTTTCCATTCGACTCAATTTCAATAAAATTGCTCCCCCACACAAACAATTTTTCAAAATTACATCCACCATATTTATATATTACTTCTATATCTTTCTCTAAAATACTTCTAAATAAAACCTCTACACTCACAATTTTCCCTTCATAATGTCCCAAATTCCTTCTTAGTCTTACAGCGTATCTGGCATGACTAAGAACAAAATTCATCAAATTAAAATTAAAAACTTTGCTTTTCCCAGTTAAACCAAAAAGAAACAACCTCCTCCACTCAACCCCAGCAACAATCTCTTCTCCCCACTGTTGTACTAAAATCCCCTTTAAAAACTTATGAAACTCATCTAATCTACTACATTCAACAAAAAAGTGCATAAAATTTTCCACCCCCGTACCACAAATATCACATTCTCTTTTAATATCTCTATTTATTTGATGTAAAACCTCGTTCGTAAAAATTCTATTATGTTTCATTTTAAAATCATTGTCTTCACATTCTATAGAATTATATTTTACATTTACATTCTTCCATATTGATTTTACATCTATATTTGCAAACACCCTAGACCACACTTTTCCGAAGCAGGAGTTTTTATCTCTCTTAAAATACATTTTTCATAAACTTTTTTAACTTTCAAACCTGACAAATCATACTTCTTCCCATTACCTTCATAATATAAAACCGGTAAACCCCTAGCTCTTGTTGCCACCTCTTTATTTATTAAAACACCCCACTCCCCAGGAAGACATCCTAATATTCTCTTATACATGTTCTCCACAGTAGTTCTACTTATTTCATCATTTTCTTCAACCACATTATCAAATATTGCCTGACTTGGAAGGAACCCCGGAATTACCTCATATAAGATGTCCCCAATCTGTCTCATCCCAGCCCTCATAAAATATTTACAAAACAACATCTTATTATTATACTGTATCTTGGGATTTAAAAAAATTGGCTGATTTAAAATATTGTCTAAAATGGTACACTCATAATAAATATTTGGTAAAAACTCCCCCCAAGCCTCAAACACTTCTCTATAAAACAAAGGTATATTACCTAACATTTCCTTTTTCATACACATCAATAAACCATTGTCCCCCATCCTCCCAACCTCCTGCAAATACTCCTTAAAAAATCTTTTCCATCCATAATCTAATTCACCATATAAATATTTACGTACCATTTTGACTCTAATTGCTGTTTTCCTCACATTTAAATCCACCAACTTCAAACCCCCCTCCTCATAACCTGCAATCAAAGTTTTAAAAGCTATTTTCACCCCCTTCCCTTCCCATAAAAAATCAACTACAATTTTATTCATTTCAGATAAAACCCATTCTGGCATATCCAAAACATTCATTACATAAATAAAAATTGACATCAACAATGAATTTATGACAATTACTTTCCCTTTTAATTTCAAAGACCTCCCCCTCCACATATTTACCACCTTCCTAACTTTGTTTATAACTCCACTCCATGTCATATCCCTAGCTTCCTGTTCCTTCACCCCTAAAAACACACCTAACACCTTAAAATAATCATTTACCATTTTAAAAGGAAAAATCCCCTCATTAATCTTCCCAACGTACATTATTACTGACTTCTCCATATTCACTTTTGCTCCTGAGGCTTTCTCATATACTTTAAAACACTCCATCACCCTTTTAACACTTTCCTCATCTCTAACTGTTATTGTGGTATCGTCTGCATATTGATGAATTAAACTAAAACCTCCTTGCGGAGTCTCTACACAATTTATAAAATGATCTTTTTTAAGGTATGCCGCTAAGGGTTCTACCGATAAAACAAACAATAATGCTGATAAAGGGCACCCCTGTCTCACTGATCTCTCAAGAATAAAAGAATCTGTTAAAACCCAATTACATTTTACCCTACTTTTTGCCTTTCTATATAATAATTTTATCCATCCTATTATTCTATTTCCAAACCCATATTTTTCCAGTACCCTAAACATAAAATCATGTTCCACCCTGTCAAAAGCTTTATTAAAATCTATACTTAAAACAATTCCCCCTCTCTTATCGCTATTCATTTTATTTATCACATCTCTAAGTGTAATGATGGTATCAGCTATGTCTCTTCCAGGCACACTATAATTTTGTGTAGGTGCTATAATATCATTTAAAACCATCTTCATCCTATTCGCCAATATCTTAGCTAAAATCTTATAATCTGAGTTTAATAAACTAATTGGCCTATAATTTTCTAATTTCATTTTGCTCCCCTTATTTTTATATAAAACCGATATCAGTCCTGTCACCATGGAGTCTGAAACAGTATTATTATCTTCCATATATTGATACACTTCCATTAAAATCGGTGCTAAAAAACTTTCATACATTTTGTAAAACTCTGCAATTAGTCCATCTACTCCAGGACTTTTATTTATTTGTAATCCCTTAATTGCATCTTTCACTTCATCCACTGTTATCTTCCTATCACATATTTGCTTATCCTCAACACCAATTTGCACATCCACACTACCTAAAATCTCCTTTACACACTCTTCATCCACCTCCCCTTTCTTAAATAAATCCTTATAAAAATTCTGTACAGTTTCTAATATCTCAACATAATCATTTACCACTTCACCCTTTACATTTTCTATCTCACTAATATATGATTTCGTCTGTTTAGTTTTCTCTAAACCAAGAAAAAAAGACGTACATTTCTCCCCTTCTAAAACATACTTTGCCCTACTTCTAATAGATGCCCCCTTACATTTATCTATTTCACATTTGCTCAATTGTGCCTTTAAATCTAAAAACCTTTCAATATTATAAATAGGATCAATATCACATTTCCTCATTTCTTCATTCAATTTTGCTCTTAAATAATTTTCTTCTCTTGTCATCCTACTCCTCTTCTTCCTTGCATATCTAATACTGAACACTTATTTTTTTCTTAACATTTTCCCACCACTGGCACTTATCATTCCCTTTTTGCTTATCCTCCATTTCATTTTCTATCAAAGATTTAAGTTGTATTCCATATTCCTCATCACCTAGATACCTTGCATTCATACACCACACTCCCCCCCCTTTCCCCTCCCTATCTAACCCCACCGAAAATGTTAACCCAGCATGATCACTAAAAGTTGTAAAAATATACTTAATATCCTTCATAAATTCCTTAACCCTTCATTTACTAAAACCAGATCTATCCGTGTCTGTTTCAACTCCCCTAAAACTACCTGCCTTCTAGAAAATTCTCTCTTGTTCGGATTCTCATCCCTCCATATATCAATCAAATTATTTTCAAACATAATCTTCCTTAAAACCCCCCTAGATACGTCACTTCTAAAAATAGCTCCCCTTGTCATATCTAATCTATTCATTTTAACATTAAAATCTCCAACTAAAATACAGTTACCCTTGCACCATTTCCCTAATTCTAAAAATAAATCCCTCCGCTCTATCTCATTATTCGGCGCATAAATATTTATAATCCTAAAAACCCTATTCATGTATTCAAAGTCCAAAATTAAAATCCTCCCATTATTATCATTATATATCTTCTTCACATTTTCTACTACATCCTTCCTTAATAAAATTGCAACCCCACTTGAATTCCCTCTGCCATTGTTTACATAAATAAAATCCCTCCATATTTTTTTTACTTCTAAAACACATACATTATCCCAGTGCGTCTCTTGAATACATAAAATATCTGAATTCTTCATTTGTACTATTCTATTAAATTTTTCCATTGTTCTCAAACCATTTGCATTTATTGACATTATATTGACCATTCTAATAAATAAAAAAATAAAAAAATATAATTTCATTATCCTCTACCTGTTATCCAGTTTCTTTCCTCTTCCACCCTTTCTCCCCTCTTCCCGCCGCTTTCCTCTTCCTGTATCCTTCCCTCGTTCTTTCAATCTTTTCCCCATCATCCGTATCCGATATCTCCTCCAAGTCCATGTTATCCATCCAACTCACACTCTTGACATCCACATTCGTTGTGCTCCCCGTGCTCATCGCCGTCTCTGGTATTGTCGTCGTTGTGCTCCCCGTGTTCATCTCCGTTTCCGTTATTGTCATCAAATCCACAACCCCCTCCATTTCTTCACCCCCCGTGGTACTTGTTAGTGCTGTGCTTTCCCCCAAAACCTGTGAGTCCCCCGTGCTTCCCCACAGTCTACTCCCCCCCTCCTCCTGAAAACTCCCTCTTCTTATTTCTGAGTCCATACTGCTCCCAATTTCATTCATCTTCTGGTCCTTCTCCCTTCTTCCTTCCTCCGTCTCTCCACCTTCTGCCACGTCCTCTCCTCCATCTTCTTCTCCTTCTTGCGACAATACAACTGCTTCCTCGAATAGTGTTTGACTCCCCTCTTCAGCCCTAACCTCTCCACAGTTGCACTCCGCCAATCTCTTTCTGCATCCACCACAAAAATTCCTTTCCTTCTCTCCGACACATTCTCTCGCATAGTGTCCTTGATTTCCACACTTGAAACACTTAAATTCCGGGCAATCTTTAACTATGTGCCCGGGTTGAATACACAAACGACACACTCTGACCTGTTTGTCATGAATGACCCTGAAATATTCTGCTCCCTCCAACGTCTCAATTCTTGTAGAGTAAGGCAATGATGTCACTTTTTCTGTGAACTTGACTTTGCAAAAACGTGTCCCGTCAACCACCTCCGTTCCTGGCCAAACTCTCCTCCTTATCTCCGAGACGGCCGCCACTCCCCAGCTACTCAGCTTGCCCAGTATCACACCATCTTCTACGTATACTGGGAGATTCATGAAAGACACCACCAATTCCTTCACATTAATATCTCTCGCCAGAATCCTGGTGTCCTTTATCCGTATTCCATCCATTAGACGTTCTTTTCCTTTTTCGTTTCTCATCGTAACTTCATATTTCTTATCCCCTTTCATTCGGCATCCCACCACCTCTCCACACACCTCCTTAATTGCTCGTAGTAGTTCCATTGTCGTCACCTTGTCTTCTCCTTCCAACTCAATTGCCACCGTGTATTCTTTGCCATATTTCATTCCTTCTTTATCTTCATTTTTCTTCCGTTGCGCCTTTTCGTTGTCTTTGTCCATTCCGCTTGTCTTTTCCATGTTGTCCGTCATAGTAAAAAATGAATCCAAAAAAGCTCTCCCCCAAGCAGAAAAACTGCAAGGGGGAAGACTAACCAAACTTAAAACTATTCAACTGAAGAAAATAATAAATTATATTGCAAAAACCAATTAATTAACAAAAATAGCTCTCGAGCAAACACTCTCCAGCAAACACTCACTCACAGCTCAGACACTCGCACCTGTCGTCACTTCTCCAATCAGGAAATGCGTATTCAGGCTGGTATGGCCGTAAGCGAAGGTACAACTCTTGGCACACCATATAAAGTCAAAGTGAGTCTGATAAACAGACATTGCATTTTCACCAATTAGATAAGCAGCTTGAACTTTGGGTCACTCAAAAAGTGGAAGAAATTACACATACTGTAGCATCAAATGCATACGACAAGGCAGTGTTGCTGAAGAAATAATGCAAGAGCACACCCTTGTGGACAAAATGCTTACAGCACCTGGTATTCCCAGACAGTCTCCCATCCAAGTACTAACCAGGCCCAAACCTGCTTAGCTCCCAAGATCAGACGAGCTCAGGCGTATTTTTTTTTCTTCTCTTTTATTATGAAAAAACACATAATATTTACAACATTCAATCAATAATCAAAAAGGTTGAACAATTCATCCTTTTACAAAATCAAAAAAAAGAAAATAAAATAAAATCTATTAAAAACACAATCATCCACCAAAACCAATTAATAATTAAAAACAAGTTTTCCATTCGACTCAATTTCAATAAAATTGCTCCCCCACACAAACAATTTTTCAAAATTACATCCACCATATTTATATATTACTTCTATATCTTTCTCTAAAATACTTCTAAATAAAACCTCTACACTCACAATTTTCCCTTCATAATGTCCCAAATTCCTTCTTAGTCTTACAGCGTATCTGGCATGACTAAGAACAAAATTCATCAAATTAAAATTAAAAACTTTGCTTTTCCCAGTTAAACCAAAAAGAAACAACCTCCTCCACTCAACCCCAGCAACAATCTCTTCTCCCCACTGTTGTACTAAAATCCCCTTTAAAAACTTATGAAACTCATCTAATCTACTACATTCAACAAAAAAGTGCATAAAATTTTCCACCCCCGTACCACAAATATCACATTCTCTTTTAATATCTCTATTTATTTGATGTAAAACCTCGTTCGTAAAAATTCTATTATGTTTCATTTTAAAATCATTGTCTTCACATTCTATAGAATTATATTTTACATTTACATTCTTCCATATTGATTTTACATCTATATTTGCAAACACCCTAGACCACACTTTTTCCGAAGCAGGAGTTTTTATCTCTCTTAAAATACATTTTTCATAAACTTTTTTAACTTTCAAACCTGACAAATCATACTTCTTCCCATTACCTTCATAATATAAAACCGGTAAACCCCTAGCTCTTGTTGCCACCTCTTTATTTATTAAAACACCCCACTCCCCAGGAAGACATCCTAATATTCTCTTATACATGTTCTCCACAGTAGTTCTACTTATTTCATCATTTTCTTCAACCACATTATCAAATATTGCCTGACTTGGAAGGAACCCCGGAATTACCTCATATAAGATGTCCCCAATCTGTCTCATCCCAGCCCTCATAAAATATTTACAAAACAACATCTTATTATTATACTGTATCTTGGGATTTAAAAAAATTGGCTGATTTAAAATATTGTCTAAAATGGTACACTCATAATAAATATTTGGTAAAAACTCCCCCCAAGCCTCAAACACTTCTCTATAAAACAAAGGTATATTACCTAACATTTCCTTTTTCATACACATCAATAAACCATTGTCCCCCATCCTCCCAACCTCCTGCAAATACTCCTTAAAAAATCTTTTCCATCCATAATCTAATTCACCATATAAATATTTACGTACCATTTTGACTCTAATTGCTGTTTTCCTCACATTTAAATCCACCAACTTCAAACCCCCCTCATAACCTGCAATCAAAGTTTTAAAAGCTATTTTCACCCCCTTCCCTTCCCATAAAAAATCAACTACAATTTTATTCATTTCAGATAAAACCCATTCTGGCATATCCAAAACATTCATTACATAAATAAAAATTGACATCAACAATGAATTTATGACAATTACTTTCCCTTTTAATTTCAAAGACCTCCCCCTCCACATATTTACCACCTTCCTAACTTTGTTTATAACTCCACTCCATGTCATATCCCTAGCTTCCTGTTCCTTCACCCCTAAAAACACACCTAACACCTTAAAATAATCATTTACCATTTTAAAAGGAAAAATCCCCTCATTAATCTTCCCAACGTACATTATTACTGACTTCTCCATATTCACTTTTGCTCCTGAGGCTTTCTCATATACTTTAAAACACTCCATCACCCTTTTAACACTTTCCTCATCTCTAACTGTTATTGTGGTATCGTCTGCATATTGATGAATTAAACTAAAACCTCCTTGCGGAGTCTCTACACAATTTATAAATGATCTTTTTTAAGGTATGCCGCTAAGGGTTCTACCGATAAAACAAACAATAATGCTGATAAAGGGCACCCCTGTCTCACTGATCTCTCAAGAATAAAAGAATCTGTTAAAACCCAATTACATTTTACCCTACTTTTTGCCTTTCTATATAATAATTTTATCCATCCTATTATTCTATTTCCAAACCCATATTTTTCCAGTACCCTAAACATAAAATCATGTTCCACCCTGTCAAAAGCTTTATTAAAATCTATACTTAAAACAATTCCCCCTCTCTTATCGCTATTCATTTTATTTATCACATCTCTAAGTGTAATGATGGTATCAGCTATGTCTCTTCCAGGCACACTATAATTTTGTGTAGGTGCTATAATATCATTTAAAACCATCTTCATCCTATTCGCCAATATCTTAGCTAAAATCTTATAATCTGAGTTTAATAAACTAATTGGCCTATAATTTTCTAATTTCATTTTGCTCCCCTTATTTTTATATAAAACCGATATCAGTCCTGTCACCATGGAGTCTGAAACAGTATTATTATCTTCCATATATTGATACACTTCCATTAAAATCGGTGCTAAAAAACTTTCATACATTTTGTAAAACTCTGCAATTAGTCCATCTACTCCAGGACTTTTATTTATTTGTAATCCCTTAATTGCATCTTTCACTTCATCCACTGTTATCTTCCTATCACATATTTGCTTATCCTCAACACCAATTTGCACATCCACACTACCTAAAATCTCCTTTACACACTCTTCATCCACCTCCCCTTTCTTAAATAAATCCTTATAAAAATTCTGTACAGTTTCTAATATCTCAACATAATCATTTACCACTTCACCCTTTACATTTTCTATCTCACTAATATATGATTTCGTCTGTTTAGTTTTCTCTAAACCAAGAAAAAAAGACGTACATTTCTCCCCTTCTAAAACATACTTTGCCCTACTTCTAATAGATGCCCCCTTACATTTATCTATTTCACATTTGCTCAATTGTGCCTTTAAATCTAAAAACCTTTCAATATTATAAATAGGATCAATATCACATTTCCTCATTTCTTCATTCAATTTTGCTCTTAAATAATTTTCTTCTCTTGTCATCCTACTCCTCTTCTTCCTTGCATATCTAATACTGAACACTTATTTTTTTCTTAACATTTTCCCACCACTGGCACTTATCATTCCCTTTTTGCTTATCCTCCATTTCATTTTCTATCAAAGATTTAAGTTGTATTCCATATTCCTCATCACCTAGATACCTTGCATTCATACACCACACTCCCCCCCCTTTCCCCTCCCTATCTAACCCCACCGAAAATGTTAACCCAGCATGATCACTAAAAGTTGTAAAAATATACTTAATATCCTTCATAAAATTCCTTAACCCTTCATTTACTAAAACCAGATCTATCCGTGTCTGTTTCAACTCCCCTAAAACTACCTGCCTTCTAGAAAATTCTCTCTTGTTCGGATTCTCATCCCTCCATATATCAATCAAATTATTTTCAAACATAATCTTCCTTAAAACCCCCCTAGATACGTCACTTCTAAAAATAGCTCCCCTTGTCATATCTAATCTATTCATTTTAACATTAAAATCTCCAACTAAAATACAGTTACCCTTGCACCATTTCCCTAATTCTAAAAATAAATCCCTCCGCTCTATCTCATTATTCGGCGCATAAATATTTATAATCCTAAAAACCCTATTCATGTATTCAAAGTCCAAAATTAAAATCCTCCCATTATTATCATTATATATCTTCTTCACATTTTCTACTACATCCTTCCTTAATAAAATTGCAACCCCACTTGAATTCCCTCTGCCATTGTTTACATAAATAAAATCCCTCCATATTTTTTTTACTTCTAAAACACATACATTATCCCAGTGCGTCTCTTGAATACATAAAATATCTGAATTCTTCATTTGTACTATTCTATTAAATTTTTCCATTGTTCTCAAACCATTTGCATTTATTGACATTATATTGACCATTCTAATAAATAAAAAATAAAAAAATATAATTTCATTATCCTCTACCTGTTATCCAGTTTCTTTCCTCTTCCACCCTTTCTCCCCTCTTCCCGCCGCTTTCCTCTTCCTGTATCCTTCCCTCGTTCTTTCAATCTTTTCCCCATCATCCGTATCCGATATCTCCTCCAAGTCCATGTTATCCATCCAACTCACACTCTTGACATCCACATTCGTTGTGCTCCCCGTATTCATCTCCGTTTCTGGTATAGTCGTTGTGCTCCCCGTGCTCATCGCCGTCTCTGGTATTGTCGTCGTTGTGCTCCCCGTGTTCATCTCCGTTTCCGTTATTGTCATCAAATCCACAACCCCCTCCATTTCTTCACCCCCCGTGGTACTTGTTAGTGCTGTGCTTTCCCCCAAAACCTGTGAGTCCCCCGTGCTTCCCCACAGTCTACTCCCCCCCTCCTCCTGAAAACTCCCTCTTCTTATTTCTGAGTCCATACTGCTCCCAATTTCATTCATCTTCTGGTCCTTCTCCCTTCTTCCTTCCTCCGTCTCTCCACCTTCTGCCACGTCCTCTCCTCCATCTTCTTCTCCTTCTTGCGACAATACAACTGCTTCCTCGAATAGTGTTTGACTCCCCTCTTCAGCCCTAACCTCTCCACAGTTGCACTCCGCCAATCTCTTTCTGCATCCACCACAAAAATTCCTTTCCTTCTCTCCGACACATTCTCTCGCATAGTGTCCTTGATTTCCACACTTGAAACACTTAAATTCCGGGCAATCTTTAACTATGTGCCCGGGTTGAATACACAAACGACACACTCTGACCTGTTTGTCATGAATGACCCTGAAATATTCTGCTCCCTCCAACGTCTCAATTCTTGTAGAGTAAGGCAATGATGTCACTTTTTCTGTGAACTTGACTTTGCAAAAACGTGTCCCGTCAACCACCTCCGTTCCTGGCCAAACTCTCCTCCTTATCTCCGAGACGGCCGCCACTCCCCAGCTACTCAGCTTGCCCAGTATCACACCATCTTCTACGTATACTGGGAGATTCATGAAAGACACCACCAATTCCTTCACATTAATATCTCTCGCCAGAATCCTGGTGTCCTTTATCCGTATTCCATCCATTAGACGTTCTTTTCCTTTTTCGTTTCTCATCGTAACTTCATATTTCTTATCCCCTTTCATTCGGCATCCCACCACCTCTCCACACACCTCCTTAATTGCTCGTAGTAGTTCCATTGTCGTCACCTTGTCTTCTCCTTCCAACTCAATTGCCACCGTGTATTCTTTGCCATATTTCATTCCTTCTTTATCTTCATTTTTCTTCCGTTGCGCATTTTCATTGTCCTTTTCCATTCCGTTTGTCGTTTCCATGTTGTCCGTCATAGTAATTCAAAAAATGAATCCGAAAAAAACTCTCCCCCAAGCAGCAAAACTGCAAGGGGGGAAGACTAACCAAACTTAAAACTATTCAAATGCAAGAACAAAAAAAAATTATATTTCGAAATCCAAATAATTAACAAAAATAGCTCTCGAGCAAACACTCTCCAGCAAACACTCACTCACAGCTCAAAACTCGCACCTGTCGTCACTTCTCCAATCAGGATGGGCGTATTCAGGCTGGTATGACCATAAGCGAAGGAACAACTCTTGGTACACCATATAAAATCAAAGTGAGTCTGATAAACAGACATTGCATTTTCACCAATTAGATTAGCAGCTTGAACTTTGGGTCACTCAAAAAGTGGAAGAAATTACATATACTGTAGCAGCAAATGCTTACGACAAGGCAGTGTTGCTGATGAAATAATGCAAGAGCACAACCAGGTGGACAAAATGCTTACAGCACCTTGTATTCCCAGGCGGTCTCCCATCCAAGTACTAACCAGGCCCGACCCTGCTAAGCTTCCAAGATCAGACGAGATCGGGCGTATTTTTTTTTTTTTAATCTTTTATTATGAAAAAACACATAATATTTACAACATTCAATCAATAATAAAAAAGGTTGAACAATTCATCCTTTTACAAAATCAAAAAAAAAAGAAAAGAAAATAAAACCTATTAAAAAAACACAATCATCCACCAAAACCAATTAATAATTAAAAACAAGTTTTCCATTCGACTCAATTTCAATAAAAGTGCTCCCCCACACAAACAATTTTTCAAAATTACATCCACCATATTTATATATTACTTCTATATCTTTCTCTAAAATACTTCTAAATAAAACCTCTACACTCACAATTTTCCCTTCATAATGTCCCAAATTCCTTCTTAGTCTTACAGCGTATCTGGCATGACTAAGAACAAAATTCATCAAATTAAAATTAAAAACTTTGCTTTTCCCAGTTAAACCAAAAAGAAACAACCTCCTCCACTCAACCCCATCAACAATCTCTTCTCCCCAATGTTGTACTAAAATCCCCTTTAAAAACTTATGAAACTCTTCTAATCTACTACATTCAACAAAAAAGTGCATAAAATTTTCCACCCCCGTATCACAAATATCACATTCTCTTTTAATATCTCTATTTATTTGATGTAAAACCACGTTCGTAAAAATCCTATTATGTTTCAATTTAAAATCATTGTCTTCACATTCTATAGAATTATATTTTACATTTACATTCTTCCATATTGATTTCACATCTATATTTGCAAACACCCTAGACCACACTTTTTCCGAAGCAGGAGTTTTTATCTCTCTTAAAATACATTTTTCATAAACCTTTTTAACTTTCAAACCTGACAAATCATACTTCTTCCCATTACTTTCATAATATAAAACCGGTAAACCCCTAGCTCTTGTAGCCACCTCTTTATTTATTAAAACACCCCACTCCCCAGGAAGACATCCTAATATTCTCTTATACATGTTCTCCACAGTAGTTCTACTTATTTCATCATTTTCTTCAACCACATTATCAAATATTGCCTGACATGGAAGGAACCCCGGAATGACCTCATATAAGATGTCCCCAATCTGTCTCATCCCAGCCCTCATAAAATATTTACAAAACAACATCTTATTATTATACTGTATCTTGGGATTTAAAAAAATTGGCTGATTTAAAATATTGTCTAAAATGGTACACTCATAATAAATCTTTGGTAAAAACTCCCCCCAAGCCTCAAACACTTCTCTATAAAACAAAGGTATATTACCTAACATTTCCTTTTTCATACACATCAATAAACCATTGTCCCCCATCCTCCCAACCTCCTGCAAATACTCCTTAAAAAATATTTTCCATCCATAATCTAATTCCCCATATAAATATTTACGTACCATTTTGACTCTAATTGCTGTTTTCCTCACATTTAAATCCACCAACTTCAAACCCCCCTCCTCATAACCTGCAATCAAAGTTTTAAAAGCTATTTTCACCCCCTTCCCTTCCCATAAAAAATCAACTACAATTTTATTCATTTCAGATAAAACCCATTCTGGCATATCCAAAACATTCATTACATAAATAAAAATTGACATCAACAATGAATTTATGACAATTACTTTCCCTTTTAATTTCAAAGACCTCCCCCTCCACATATTTACCACCTTCCTAACTTTGTTTATAACTCCACTCCATGTCATATCCCTAGCTTCCTGTTCCTTCACCCCTAAAAACACACCTAACACCTTAAAATAATCATTTACCATTTTAAAAGGAAAAATCTCCTCATTAATCTTCCCAACGTACATTATTACTGACTTCTCCATATTCACTTTTGCTCCTGAGGCTTTCTCATATACTTTAAAACACTCCATCACCCTTTTAACACTTTCCTCATCTCTAACTGTTATTGTGGTATCGTCTGCGTATTGATGAATTAAACTAAAACCTCCTTGCGGAGTCTCTACACAATTTATAAAATGATCTTTTTTAAGGTATGCCGCTAAGGGTTCTACCGATAAAACAAACAATAATGCTGATAAAGGGCACCCCTGTCTCACTGATCTCTCAAGAATAAAAGAATCTGTTAAAACCCCATTACATTTTACCCTACTTTTTGCCTTTCTATATAATAATTTTATCCATCCTATTATTCTATTTCCAAACCCATATTTTTCCAGTACCCTAAACATAAAATCATGTTCCACCCTGTCAAAAGCTTTATTAAAATCTATACTTAAAACAATTCCCCCTCTCTTCTCGCTATTCATTTTATTTATCACATCTCTAAGTGTAATGATGGTATCAGCTTTGTCTCTTCCAGGCACACTATAATTTTGTGTAGGTGCTATAATATCATTTAAAACCATCTTCATCCTATTCGCCAATATCTTAGCTAAAATCTTATAATCTGAGTTTAATAAACTAATTGGCCTATAATTTTCTAATTTCATTTTGCTCCCCTTATTTTTATATAAAACCGATATCAGTCCTGTCACCATGGAGTCTGAAACAGTATTATTATCTTCCATATATTGATACACTTCCATTAAAATCGGTGCTAAAAAACTTTCATACATTTTGTAAAACTCTGCAATTAGTCCATCTACTCCAGGACTTTTATTTATTTGTAATCCCTTAATTGCATCTTTCACTTCATCCACTGTTATCTTCCTATCACATATTTGCTTATCCTCAACACCAATTTGCACATCCACACTACCTAAAATCTCCTTTACACACTCTTCATCCACCTCCCCTTTCTTAAATAAATCCTTATAAAAATTCTGTACAGTTTCTAATATCTCAACATAATCATTTACCACTTCACCCTTTACATTTTCTATCTCACTAATATATGATTTCGTCTGTTTAGTTTTCTCTAAACCAAGAAAAAAAGACGTACATTTCTCCCCTTCTAAAACATACTTTGCCCTACTTCTAATAGATGCCCCCTTACATTTATCTATTTCACATTTGCTCAATTGTGCCTTTAAATCTAAAAACCTTTCAATATTATAAATAGGATCAATATCACATTTCCTCATTTCTTCATTCAATTTTGCTCTTAAATAATTTTCTTCTCTTGTCATCCTACTCCTCTTCTTCCTTGCATATCTAATACTAAAATCTTTTATTTTTTTCTTAACATTTTCCCACCACTGGCACTTATCATTCCCTTTTTGCTTATCCTCCATTTCATGTTCTATCAAAGATTTAAGTTGTATTCCATATTCCTCATCACCTAGATACCTTGCATTCATACACCACACTCCCCCCCCCTTTCCCCTCCCTATCTAACCCCACTGAAAATGTTAACCCAGCATGATCACTAAAAGTTGTAAAAATATACTTAATATCCTTCATAAAATTCCTTAACCCTTCATTTACTAAAACCAGATCTATCCGTGTCTGTTTCAACTCCCCTAAAACTACCTGCCTTCTAGAAAATTCTCTCTTGTTCGGATTCTCATCCCTCCATATATCAATCAAATTATTTTCAAACATAATCTTCCTTAAAACCCCCCTAGATACGTCACTTCTAAAAATAGCTCCCCTTGTCATATCTAATCTATTCATTTTAACATTAAAATCTCCAACTAAAATACAGTTACCCTTGCACCATTTCCCTAATTCTAAAAATAAATCCCTCCGCTCTATCTCATTATTCGGCGCATAAATATTTATAATCCTAAAAACCCTATTCATGTATTCAAAGTCCAAAATTAAAATCCTCCCATTATTATCATTATATATCTTCTTCACATTTTCTACTACATCCTTCCTTAATAAAATTGCAACCCCACTTGAATTCCCTCTGCCATTGTTTACATAAATAAAATCCCTCCATATTTTTTTTACTTCTAAAACACATACATTATCCCAGTGCGTCTCTTGAATACATAAAATATCTGAATTCTTCATTTGTACTATTCTATTAAATTTTTCCATTGTTCTCAAACCATTTGCATTTATTGACATTATATTGACCATTCTAATAAATAAATAAATAAATAAATATAATTTCATTATCCTCTACCTGTTATCCAGTTTCTTTCCTCTTCCACCCTTTCTCCCCTCTTCCCGCCGCTTTCCTCTTCCTGTATCCTTCCCTCGTTCTTTCAATCTTTTCCCCATCATCCGTATCCGATATCTCCTCCAAGTCCATGTTATCCATCCAACTCACACTCTTGACATCCACATCCGTTGTGCTCCCCGTATTCATCTCCGTTTCTGGTATAGTCGTTGTGCTCCCCGTGCTCATCGCCGTCTCTGGTATTGTCGTCGTTGTGCTCCCCGTGTTCATCTCCGTTTCTGTTATTGTCATCAAATCCACAACCCCCTCCATTTCTTCACCCCCCGTGGTACTTGTTAGTGCTGTGCTTTCCCCCAAAACCTGTGAGTCCCCCGTGCTTCCCCCCAGTCTACTCCCCCCCTCCTCCTGAAAACTCCCTCTTCTTATTTCTGAGTCCATACTGCTCCCAATTTCATTCATCTTCTGGTCCTTCTCCCTTCTTCCTTCCTCCGTCTCTCCACCTTTTGCCACGTCCTCTCCTCCATCTTCTTCTCCTTCTTGCGACAATACAACTGCTTCCTCGAATAGTGTTTGACTCCCCTCTTCAGCCCTAACCTCTCCACAGTTGCACTCCGCCAATCTCTTTCTGCATCCACCACAAAAATTCCTTTCCTTCTCTCCGACACATTCTCTCGCATAGTGTCCTTGATTGCCACACTTGAAACACTTAAATTCCGGGCAGTCTTTAACTATGTGCCCGGGTTGAATACACAAACGACACACTCTGACCTGTTTGTCATGAATGACCCTGAAGTATTCTGCTCCCTCCAACGTCTCAATTCTTGTAGAATAAGGCAATGATGTCACTTTTTCTGTAAACTTGACCTTGCAGAAACGTGTCCCGTCAACCACCTCCGTTCCTGGCCAAACTCTCCTCCTTATCTCCGAGACGGCCGCCACTCCCCAGCTACTCAGCTTGCCCAGTATCACACCATCTTCTACGTATACTGGGAGATTCATGAAAGACACCACCAATTCCTTCACATTAATATCTCTCGCCAGAATCCTGGTGTCCTTTATCCGTATTCCATCCATTAGACGTTCTTTTCCTTTTTCATTCCTCATCGTAACTTCATACTTCTTTTCTCCTTTCATTCGGCATCCCACCACCTCTCCACACACCTCCTTAATTGCTCGTAGTAGTTCCATTGTCGTCACTTTGTCTTCTCCTTCCAACTCAATTGCCACCGTGTATTCTTTGCCATATTTCATTCCTTCTTTATCTTCATTTTTCTTCCGTTGCGCCTTTTCGTTGTCTTTGTCCATTCCGTTTGTCTTTTCCATGTTGTCCGTCATAGTAAAAAAATGAATCCAAAAAAGCTCTCCCCCAAGCAGCAAAACTGCAAGGGGGAAGACTAACCAAACTTAAAACTATTCAACTGAAGAAAAAAATAAATTATATTGCGAAATCCAATTAATTAACAAAAATAGCTCTCGAGCAAACACTCTCCAGCAAACACTCACTCACAGCTCAAAACTCGCACCTGTCGTCACTTCTCCAATCAGGAAATGCGTATTCAGGCTGGTATGGCCGTAAGCGAAGGAACACCTCCTGGTACACCATATAAAGTCAAAGTGAGTCTGATAAGCAGCTTGAACTTTGGGTCACTCAAAAAGTGGAAGAAATTACACATACTGTAGCATCAAATGCATATGACAAGGCAGTGTTGCTGATGAAATAATGCAAGAGCACACCCTAGTTGACAAAATGCTTACAGCACCTGGTATTGCCAGGCAGTCTCCCATCCAAGTACTAACCAGGCCCAACGCTGCTTAGCTTCCAAGATCAGACAAGCTCAGGCGTATTTTTTATTTTATTTTTATTTATAAAAAAGTTTCAATTACAATATTTTATCAAAAGTACAATACACAAAAACCGAGACTAACATAGGCAGGTGAACAATTCACCCCCTATCAAATCAAAGAACTCAAATAAATAAAATACAACAAAAACTAATAAAAGCCTAACATAAATTCCAATCTCACAAAACAGGCATGTTGAAATCAACTCCCGAACAACTATGAAAACCAAGAAATAAATAAACATACCAATACTTTCAAAAATTATAAGTGATTCTTCCACCATCCACGTTTGAAATCAACCCACTCCCCTCCACAAGCTTCATCAAAACATTCCTTTCCATAACAATAAAACATATCTATATGCTTCTTTAACAATACTACAAAAATATCCCACACCCTTACCTTCTTCCTCTCAAAAAAAGCATAATTCCTCCTACAAAAAATAGCATACCTCAAGAAACTCAAAACAACATTCAACAAACCCACATTAACACCCTCACATTTACCAGACACGCCAAATAACACCAATTCATCCCACACATATTTTTTCAAAATATCACCCCCCCAGTTTCTATGAATCATTCCCTTTACTTTACAAAATAAATCTTTTAACTCCTCACATTCCACAAACAAATGCATTAAATTTTCCGGTGACTCACCACATAAGTCACATTCTCTTTTTATTTCCCTATTGATTTGATGTAAAACCACTTTTGTATATATACGATTATGCCGTGTGAAAAGGGACCAGATTTTTATAAAGAAGTGTTAAATGCATGGGCAGAGTTGTTGCCTAATGTGTATTATGAGTGTGGGCATATTGACCTAATTATGAATCATCCTGTTTTTCTGAATGAGAAACTAAAGTACAAAGAAAAAGTGTTATATAGTGAAGTATTCATGAGTGCAGGTCTTAGACAAATAAAAGATTACACATATGAGGTAATTCCAGGTTTTTTTCCCTGAGGAAGCTATTTTTGATACCATCCATGAATGGGATGTAGAGGTGGGTAGGGGAACAGTGAGAAATATGTATGAGAAGATAAAAGTATACCAAGCAAATGGGTGGATTTAATAAATAGTGAAGTTGTTAGGGAAGATTTATTTGTCTTTCCTAATTTGTTTATTGGTAACAGTAAGGAGAAGGCTCATTTATCTAGTATCCCAGTGAAAAGATTCTATAAAATAATGGTAGAGAAAAATGTGAAAAGGCCAGCTGCGGAGAAAGTTTGGAAAGGAATTTTTCCGACTTTAGACGTAAAAAAGATATGGAAAACTTTAAATGTAAAATATAATAGTATGGAATGTGAAAGTAACGATTTTAAGTCCAGGTGCTCATTTTGTCTCTCCATCTCTTGCACAATATTCTATTGGATAGAAAAAGAAAATGCTTAGTCAATTTAAACACTATGGAGAAGAAAAAAATTATAAAAAATCAAATAATTGTCAGCATGACAATGACATGTGATCAAGATAATATTTCTTAGAGACTCACCTCCAATTCCTGGATCTTCTCCAGAGATAAAGTGGCAGAATTTTCAGACAGCTTTTGCTTTTCTTTAAGTTCTTCGCCCTGAGGGGAACCCAGTAGAAATATACTGTCAAAACATTATGTACCTTAATTCACATTGAACTCAAAAGTCTGGATCTTAGTCAGTGAAAAGTCTCTGCAACTTACCTGTTGCTGCAGTTTAGCGACCTTTTGGATTATCTCCTTCTCTTGTTCAAGCTTTTTCATCCTGTCCACCATCTCTTTTTCAGTAGCGAATAAAACCCATGACAAGAGTATGAAATCAGACATGGTTTACACATGACAAGGACACCAGCCTGTAAGCAATATGAATGAGGATTCACTATGCACCCTAAATAGCCAGAGAGAAGAACTTACTTAGATATGACTTGCTTTTGACCTGTGAGAAGGAAAAGAAAAGTGGCAGCAAACAGCCTCCTCAACGGTAGCATACAATACATCATAGAATAAGATAAAGCAATCAGATTATGAAATTATGAAAGCAGTAACTGTGCAACAACGACTTACAGATAGAATGCTCCTCCAGAAGAGGAAGCCGAAGACCCCGGCACCTGCAGTGACCAGCACGGGTTCACAGGACACGCCGTAGAAGTCTGGACCTGGCTTCCAGTGCTCTGGCAGGCTGGTGACCATCTGGGGAGAGACAGGTCCAATCAGTGTTACTACAGCACATGTCAGGCTTAGCAAATAAGTTGGGTAATAGCTGGGCTGAGATGACAGAAGAAAATAAGTGATGTTAAAAACATTGAACTAAACCATCAGGCATTCCAGTGTTCTGTTTACAAGCATGGCTAATGGTTATCCCACTGAGCACCCTCTCAGTCAATGCAGAGGCATATCTTCAGATCAAATCAAGGTGGGTTTAGAAATAGACGTAGCCTATAACCTAGTTGATGATCAAAATCAATAGAGAGAGGATTTGCCTTGACCTTATGTAATTAATGGGGATTGGATTGGACTGGGGCCCTACCACTGTCCAACCATGGTGACCTTTGCACAATACAGAACTTCCATCGCAGTCACTCAGTGAAATTCAGGGATTAGCTAAATTAATCACCACAGAGTGGATCTAACTAACAAGCCTTAGGCCTATGTGGATTTAGAGTGCAAAAGATTGCATCATGTAGCCTTTCACCCTGTAAAATGGCCAATAAACAAAACAGATGATTACATAACATATCACTAGACATGAGCCACATGTAGATTTTAATGGCATGTAACCTCAAGTGATAGTTATGTAAGGGGAAGCTGTCAAAGCAAAATTCAACGACTTGAAGGCACCTCTCTATCTTAGACCCAGATATAGGAAGAACGGATACTGCTAGTCTGGAAAGTGAGCCATTTTTTTAATGAGGAAGAGGACAGGCAACTTCCACTTTGAAAAAAATCTAGATTCAGTTTCAATGTAGCTAGCCAGCCAGCCATGTGGCGGCCTAAGACTTGACTAGCCAGCTAGCTATATTGTAGCCAACTACTTACATATCGCAGTACAAGACAGGCAGTTGATCAGATTGTCATCAGGGGCAAAGTGGGTAAAGGGGTTGTTTCTTCCCGAATCCATCGCTACTGTACGTTACTTTGACAGTTGAGCTGGCTATCTAGTTAGTTTGGCTTGTGACTTGCAATGCAACACGTTTGCTTAAACCCTAAAATCCTTATTTCACCAGCTGATCAACGTAGTCGACTGTAATATTCATATGTGTAAACATACTGAATTATAATTGGATGCATTTTACCGCCATATCATACTGTGCTATGATTGGTTAAGACCACCCAAATGGTTAGGTCATGGTCAGTTTGATGCTGGTTGGCGATACGTGAACATGCCAGTTATAGCTAGCTAATAAAGAGCTATGTTAAGAAACATCCTGTAGTACTGCATTTTATTATTTTGTACAAAGTGTGCAAAACAAGACAGTATTGGTCTTCGGCACATCATATGCTTCAAAACGATCGTAGTATGTTTTCAGTACCTTTGGTACAAATTCCATGAGAAAGTACAGGGAACTAACTAGTCTTTTGAACAGTTTGTGACAGAGCTGCGTCTGCTTGTGAAAGACTGATTATGCAAACAAGGATGAGATGAGATGGTCAGGGGCCGTATTGTATTTGGAATACACTCACCGCGAGTGAGAGAGAAACTGTTGAATGTTGGGTCTGAGGTAACGTTGGACAAAGCTATCGACATAGCCAGATCTCACGAGCTAGCACTGGCTCAGATGAAAACCATTTCACGTGGTAACACGAGCGCATCACGTGAACAAGCAGTGCACGCAGTCAGGCAGACATCAAAGCACACCTCCGGTTCACAGAGCGCGTTTTAGAACAGAGAGAGACATAACTCCAAAACAGAGCGACACAGACTCAAAACGCCCCAAAACATGTGGATGTTGCGGATACAAAGTGCATGGCGAACAAGGAAATTGCCCAGCTAAAGGCAAACAGTGTACTAAATGTGGAAAATGGAATCACTTTGCAAAAGTGTGCAGAGCTTACCGTGGAAAAACAGTACACACAGTGAGTGAAGATGAAATGTCAATCAAAGAGTCAAACGCTGATGAACTGTTTCAGTGACAGTGACACAGAAAAGTCAAATATCAGAGACAGAGCAAGCCTTTGCTGACATTGAGATAGGAACACAAGGCACAGAGCTAAAGTTCAAACTAGACACTGGTGCACAAGTAAACATTATTCCTCTGAATAAGTACCGCAGCTTGACATTGAGTGTGAGCTACAGCCCACCACGCGCATACTGACTGGTTATGGTGGTGAACAACTCCCAGTAAAAGGCACATGCACTTTCAAATGCAAATACAAGGAAAGTGACATGATGTTGGACTTTTATGTTGTTGACACTAGAGTGCCTGCAGTGCTAGGTCTTAAAGCATGTTTAGACATGGACCTCATCAAGCTAGTTTTATCAGTGACAGCACCAGTAGAGACAGAAAATGTACTGGAGGAGTTGACTGATGTCTTTACAGGAATAGGATTATTCCCAGGAGAATGTACCATTCACCTTGACCCAGACGCAACCCCTGTGGTCTGCCCACCGAGAAAGATTCCCCTTGCTCTCTGTGCCCGTCTGAAGAAAGAGTTGGAGAGCATGGAGCAATCTGACATAGTCACCAAGGTTACAGAACCGACTGACTGGGTAAACGCCTTAGTGGTGGTGGAGAAACCACGCAGAGGCAAGCTCAGAGTATGTCTCGACTAGAGGTCGACCGATTATGATTTTTCAACGCCGATACCGATTATTGGAGGACAAAAAAAGCCGATACCGATTAATCGGCCGATTTATTAGAAAAAAATGTTTTATATATATATATATCACACACACACACATTTTTGTAATAATGACAATTGCAACAATACTGAATGAACAACGAACACTTTTATTTTAACTTAATATAATACATAAATACACACACACACACACACAGCTCTGAAGTGACAATGATACTGAAGAGTCTGCTTAGGAGACAAATACTCTCAACGGTTTGAATAAAAATAGAGTTTAAGTTACCTGTGATGAATGTTGAAAACAAAAACTTTAATTTCTATATGCAGGAAATCCTATTTTAATAATGGGCATGGTAAGAATTGACAACCAAAGTGCGAATCATAATTCCCATGACACCTAGCAAAATCTGAAAAGCGGTTCCTTCATTTATTCCATAGGATATTTTTAGATTCACTTAAAATAAGGTCTGTGTTTCATGTAGGCTTACACCACTGTGCCAATTTTATAACTGTGTAGATATCCATAGGACAAGGTAACTCTGATCAATATTGGCTAAATATAAGCGAAGATAAAAAAAATTGTAGAGTGGATTTATGAAAATATGTTGACAAACGTCACCTTATCCTAGTGAGATTTACATGGGTATCAAAACGTCGAGGGGGTTTAAACCTGCACGAAACACAGACTTTATTTGAAGTAGATCAAGACATTCTCTATGGAAGACATGAACGGTAAAATAACGAAGGAACCCCTTTCACGTTCAGCGGCAAGTTATTACAGGAATTATAACGCGTCGACTATTTCTCTCTAAACCATATACCTTTGACTAATCCGGAAACTATCACCTCGAAAACAAAACGTTTATTCCGTTCCGTATTTTATCTAACGGGTGGCATCCATGAGTCTAAATATTCCTGTTACATTGCACAACCTTCAATGTTGTCATAATTACGTAAAATTCTGGCAAATTAGTTCGCAAAGAGCCAGGCAGCCCAAACTGTTGCATATACCCTGACTCTGCGTGCAATGAACGCAAGAGAAATGACACAATTTCACCTGGTTAATATTGCCTGCTAACCTGGATTTCTTTTAGCTAAATATGCAAGTTTAAAAATATATACTTGTGTATTGATTTTAAGGCATTGATGTTTATGGTTAAGTAACACATTGGAGCAATGACAGTTATTGATTGATTGTTTTTTATAAGATAAGTTTAATGCTAGCTAGCAACTTACCTTAGCGTACTGCATTCGCTAACAGGCAGGCTCCTCGTGGAGTGCAATGTAATCAGGTGTTAGAGCATTGGACTAGTTAACTGTTGCAAGATTGGATCCCCCGAGCTGACAAGGTTAAAAATCTGTCGTTCTGCCCCTGAACGAGGCAGAACGTTCCTAGGCCGTCATTGAAAATAAGAATGTGTTCTTAACTGACTTGCCTAGTTAAATAAAGATTATATAAAGGTGTATAAAAAAATAAAAATAAAAAACGGCAAATTGGCGCCCAAAAATACCGATTTCCGATTGTTCTGAAAACGTGAAATCGGCCTGATTAATCGGCCATTCCGATTAATCAGTCGACCTCTAGTCTCGACCCAAGAGACTTGAACAAGGCTATCAAACGCCCCCATTATCCTTTACCGACGCTAGATGGCATCACACACAAGCTAGCGGGAGCACACTACTTCAGTGTCATGGACGCTAGATCAGGCTACTGGGCTATCAAGCTCACAGAAGAGTCATCTAAGCTCACAACATTCAACACACCGTTTTGTGAGGATCTGTGTTTATTGCACTATAACCCAATACTACATCACGTGATTGAATATTAGCAACTGTTGGCCTGGGCGCCTGGGTGTCTGTGTGTCTGTGCTGGAAATAACAGTTAGCCCCAGATAGGTGTGCTGGGAAGCTGTGGTTAGCCTTGAGCGAGAACAGTGTGCTTTCTATGCAGGTGCAAGTGGCTCAAACAATGTTACAGAACTGTCTGACCTCAGTCTCTGGGGTGTGGGAGCGTAATCTACACAGCAACAGCGCCGGACACCAAGGAGCGCCAAGAGGCTGGGACCAGCCTGAGCGCCGGCGATAGGCTAAGCAACTTTAAACCACGCTCAGCCTCTACTGTGATAGGCCAACATACGGGTTGGAACATACGGGTTTACTTACATCCTGCCAGTTCCCTGTTCTACCCTGTGAGGTGTTACAGTGAAGTGAACCCGTATATACGAAAATTGCATTTACCATTTATCGCTTGAGTTTAATAAAAATACTTAAAATATATTCGGGGACTCTGAATCACATTTTGTCCTGATACCAGATTTGAATTGACGCAAATCCTTTATAGTTTGGACGCTACAGGTTCCGTCGCCTGCCTTTTGGGATTAACTTAGCCCAAGACGAGTTTCAGCGAAAGATCGACGAAGTGTACGAAGGCCTCAACGGAGTTGTGGCAATTGTGGGCAACATCCTTGTCTATGGTCGAACCAAAGAGGAGCACGACCGAAACCTCCACGCGATGTTGCAAAGGTCCAGCGAGAGAGGAGTCCGGCTCAACCCCGAGAAGAGCACAGTCGGCGCTACAGAGGTCAGCTACTTCGGACATGTTCTTACAGCGACTAGAATCAAGCCAGATCCACAGAAGATCTTAGCCATAAAAGAAATGGAGCCACCAAAGAACCGTGCAGAGCTGGAAACAGTGCTTGGCATGGTCAACTACTTAGCCAAGTTCGCACCCAGCCTCTCCAATGCTAATGCACCCCTGCGTCAACTGCTAAAGCAGTCCAGTGAGTTTCTCTGGGACAAGCAACACGACATTGCTGTCCAGAATGTGAAAGACTTGATCATGAGAGGACCAATCCTTGCCTACTACGACCCCGACAAAGAGCTCAGACTCCAAGTGGACGCGTCGAAGTATGGACTAGGTTCAGTGCTACTGCAAGAAGGAAAGCCCATTGGCTACACTTCCAAATCTCTCACAGACTGTGAAATCAACTACGCTCAAATTGAAAAGGAGCTCTACGCCATTCTGTTCGGATGTTTCCATCAGTACATATATGGACGACAAGTCATTGTGGAATCCGACCACAAGCCCCTTGAGTCAATCATGAGGAAACCACTAGCCGCAGCCCCGCCAAGGCTACAGAGAATGAGTCTTCAACTACAAAAATACGACTTCACAATCACTCACCGTCCAGGCAAAGACATCCCTGTCGCAGACACACTCTCCAGGAAGTTTCTTACCTATAAGGACAGCAGCCTCAGTGAAGGCATGGACATGCAAGTGCACACTGTGTACAGCAACTTACCAGTTAGTGACACAAAACTGAAGGAGATCCAAGCAGAAACAGAAAAGGACTCGCAACTTGCACAGCTGAGGAAAGTCATACAGGATGGATGGCCTGAGGAGAGGAGAAAATGCCCTCAGAGCGTCTCAGAATTCTGGAACCATCGTGATGAACTATCACAGATCAACGGAATAATTTTCAAAGGAGAGAAAAATCATCATTCCTACCAGTTTCAGAGAAGAGATTTTGACAAAGATCCATGCTGGACACATGGGCTTGGAATGTGCAAACAAATAGAGGACATTGTTGGTAAATGCGCCATATGTCTTGAACGACGCCCCTCAAACACCAAAGAGCCAATGTTACCTCACTGTATCCCAGACCGACCCTGGCAGGTCGTGGCAACCGATCTGTTTACCTGGAACAACGAGGACTACATCGTAACAGTGGACTACTACAGCAGATACTTCGAACTCGACAAGCTTCACAGCACCACATCTGCAGCTGTGATACACAAGCTGAAAGCAGCCTTTATCCAGGCATGGAATTGTAGAGACTTTAATATCTGACAATGGGCCCTGTTACAAATCAAATGAGTTTGAATCCTTCACAAAAGCATGGGAGTTCACACATGTCACCACAAGCCCGCATTACCCTCAAAGTATTGGCCTTGCTGAAAAATCTGTGCAGATTGCTAAATCACTCATGGATAAAGCAAAAGCACACAAGCGAGACCCCTACCTCAGTCTCCTTGAATACCGCAACACTCCAGTTGACAACTTCAAATCACCAGCCCAGCTGTTGATGAGCCGCAGACTTCGCTCAACCCTTCCCAGCACCAACCAGCAGCTGCAACCTGAGGTCGTCAGCTACAAGGAAATGCATGAAAAACGTGCAGTGAGACAACAACAACAAAAGCGATACTACAACAGGTCAGCTAGACCACTGCCACCACTGATCGACGGAGAGTCAGTTAGAATCCAGGAGCATGGCCTCTGGAAGCCAGCAGTCGTCATCCAGCCAGCTAACACTGAACATTCATATCACGTCCGCACCGCAGAAGGAGCGGTGTACCGCCGCAATCGTCGTCACCTACTGAACACAAAAGAACACACTGATGAGATGAACTGTTCCCCTGAAAGAGAGTGTGATGGACTAAACACACACACACACAGCACAACATACACCATACTTACCTGCAACACCACAAGAGCTGTTGACTGACACAGAAGCATGCTCAGCATCATATCACACAAGGTCAGGAAAAGAGGTCAAGCCCAGAGCTGTCCTAGAACTGTGAAAGGGTGTAGGCGGATCGCTGCCCTAAAAGAGTTCCAGACTGTAAACGTGTTATTGAAAGTTCACTTGAAATGCTTTGGTATTGTATTTGTTTGAAATGTTAAGATGTATTTCTACTGTGATAGCTGAGTTGCTGAGAATCCCTTGTACGAAAAGTAACAGTATGTTGGATCATTGTTTCAGAGTCTATGTTGATTCAGTTGGTGTAGTATGCAATATTACTTACCTTGAGTTCCAACTGCAGAGCATGTTTTAAAAAAGAAACGCTTAGAATATGTAAACATTTTTCTTTTGTTTTAAAAGGGGGATGTAATATTCATATGTGTAAACATACTGAGTAATAATTGGATGCATTTTACCGCCATATCATACTGTGCTATGATTGGTTAAGACCACCCAAATGGTTAGGTGATGGTCGTTTTGATCCTGGTTGGCGATACGTGAACATGCCAGTTATAGCTAGCTAATAAAGAGCTACGTTAAGAAATATCCTGTAGTACTGCATTTTATTATTTTGTACAAAGTGTGCAAAACAAGACAGTCGACTACTGGAGAGGATCCTTCATCGTGGTTCTCTTTACCCAGGAGAGGACAATATGTACCTATCTTTCTAGCTACTATAACCTAAGCTTGAAGGTTAGCTTGCCAATGCTGGCTCTGCTTCGCCAACAACATGTCTACTAGCCTCCTTTTAGAGTTCAGAACGTGATTACTTTCTAAGCAAAACGCACAAAGCCTGGTAAAACGAGCGGGGTATCATTTATATCCCACTCAATAAGCAAAACACCGGCTGTGGACACTTAACTTCAGTCTACACTTCACTAGAACAAGTCAACAAAAAAATGGGAAAGGATCACTGAACCTGGGCTGCATTCAGTACGTTTTTATGTTCTGGAACGTTTCATTTAACGGAAACGGTGCTGTACTCAACTACCAGTTGAAAAAAGGGGAAGGGTTGGGTAACGCTGTCAGCATGGCAAATGCCGCCCCCCAAATAAAAATAACACATGCATTGTCCCAGCAATAATAAAATAAGTATGAATACTTGAGTCCTAAGCACTACATGCAGGCAATTAGTCAATTACAATAGGAAGGAAAGCCCATTCACAAGAGAGAAATACATGAAGTAACTTACCATAACACCATATATTCCAAGATACTCATAAAACAGGGTGACGAGACGACCAGATAAAATTAGCACTGATACGAATGATGAACCACTCTGCTCATCTTCATGGAAATCAGTGACAGCAGGTGACTCCAGAGATCCTGGAAATACAGCACAAGCAAATTAGGTTAATGCATACAGTTTACATCTCACCACAATTTCAAAAGTAGGGAAGTATAATGAACACCTACCTGAGGGAGGGTGATCCATGTCTACGCTAAGTCCCATGTCCAAGGTGTTTTCAGACATATCCCCATCTTTTGAAACATTCAGAGAGGTTCAAACAGTGAGTAAATGTTCATGCATTGCAATCTAACTGGCATTGTCAGGAAGTGTATTTGTTCTGTCAACAGATTACTATTTACTTTGTTGTACTTCTTGGGCATTTCTTAAATACAGCTTATTCTGCAAACCAAATCTCCAGGCATTATTATCATGTCATTAGCAATGTATGAGACTTTCCAAATATTTATTTAACAAAAGGTTTTAATACTCCTATACTCTGACATGAACATAAACTGAAAAAAAGCATTATTACCTGTGTCAGGGTGTAGTTGACTGCCCACTGCCATGGGAGCACCGTTTCTGGCCGTTGAGTACTTCTGACGCAGGGTGAACACCAATTCCTGGAAGTCTTCCAGGATGGAAGCTTCCTCAAGAAACTCACCAGCCTCCTGCTGCAGGTCAGCATTCTCATGGGCATCCAGCATCCTCTCAATCTCATCCAGGATTGGGGTTTCAGAGGCTTCCAAAATGGCTTCCAGCACCTTTTCAATGTCCTCACTGACGTTTGTCTGGGACCGCCGGGCAGCCTTCAGCTCCAGGTCAAAAAACAGGAACTCCAACCTAAAGAGGTTCTGAGGACCTAGAATCTTTTGGAGGCGCTCCATATCCTTCTCCTTGCAGCGGTCTCGCAATAGTCTCAGCCTCAAGACATTGTCACTATATTCCGTCTCTTTGTTTGGAAGGGGATCCAGAACTTTATCTTTAAGTGAGGGTGTGGGGCTTTCAGCATCATTTTCAGTCTCATGCACCTCAGGTTCTATGTCAATAGCCTCGTAGTGTTGGACCACATCCAACACATCACTGGATACAACATCGGTTTGTGTATAATTATTGGGTTGCTCTGACCCAAATTCAGATAGACTTTGTGTCATTTTCATCAGTTTTGGATGAAGACAATACTGCATTTTCATCCTCTAGCAACTCTTCCTCAATCTCTTCCCCCTCTAGGTGTATTGAATCCTCCTCCTCTATGGGGAGTTCTTGATGGCTCGCTTTCACCATTGTGTTTTTACTTGGATCTGGGACCTTCTGGTATGGTTCTTGAAATAGTCTGAAAAGCTCTGTACCACCCTGTTTAAATGTATTCTCTACTTGTGGGAAATCTATTGACTCCTCTTTTTGTATGGGGAGTTCTTCAACAGCTTGTTTCTGATCTGATTCGTTAATTTTACTATCAAAGTCTGAGAGCATGTCTGTCTGTGAGAGCTGTTCAGGGACTGGGCTGTCATCTTCTGTAAGATTCTCTGCTAAAGCCTCAGTGTGTTCAAAGGGACTCGCATCATCAGCAGGAGGTGTTGAAGGTTCGATGTCACCTTCTTCAGATTCATCCTCAAACTGCAACGTCTGAGAATCCTCATCAGGTACTTTGACAGCATCCTCACTGAAATTAGAGTCCACTGGTTCCTCAAAGATTAGCTCAGAGGAAGTAGAACAGCCAAATGACTCCTTGGGTTCTTCAATTTTGGGAGGCTCCTCTGGTGTAATCTCACCTTCATAATCATCCTCCTCGTCATCTTCCTCTGAACCGGCAACATAAGCTATTCTTTCCCCACCATTGACAATGTTAAAAACGGTATCACCAAATGCAGACCACAGGTTATTGTCCTTGGAGTCCTGTTTCTGTGTATGAGGTACCTCTGATAGACTGTCTTCCTCATCTGTCTGATCAGATTCTGGAATGTTCTCGTGTTCCAAATTAGAACTTTCTTCAGAAAAAGGCAGCAATGGAATTTCCCTGAGATGATAATCACTTTCCTCATCCTGCTGATATTCAGTCTTGTTACTTTCCTCATCATATGGAGTCACCTTCCAAGTGTCCTCATCATTGGAAGTGACAGCATCAAAAGTTATTCCAAGTGTGATTTTTAACTCAGGAATAGGTCTGCCTTCTGAAAAACCATCAGGTGCATTTTCTAACTCAGGATCATCTTTGGAATCAGGTTCTGAGGGGGTTTCTTTGATCTCACCTTCCTCTGGTTCAACAACACTGTACGGCACAGAGTCCTCTGTTGATCTTTCTGAAGGTAATCTTTGATCCTCTCAGCTGTGGTGTCAAGTACAGTGTTAGATTCCACTCCCTTTGTGTCAAGAGTTTCAGGCTGAGGCAGAGAGGACTCTAAAGCCTCAAAATGTCTCAGATCATCATTATCTGGAACCTCTACAACCTTATCAATGTCCTCAGGTACATCCCTATCAATCTCATCATTTTATTTTATTATTATTATTTATTTTTTTCACCTTCTCCAAAAAATATTTATTAAACTGTGGGGGCAGCCTTCGGGGGCAACTTTGCAGCTGCAACCTGGCCAGCAATCCTGTCCAGATCTCTGGTTCCCTGGGCGGTTAGTCTGCGACCTCCGTTGGGGTTCTTCTCCACCATCTTGAGAAGCTCGAGGGCCTGCAGCACCATGCGGGCCACGTTTTTGGAGCCGACACTGAAGTGGGCAGGGCACACACCGTTCCTCTGGCGACCACCATAGATCTTGGTCATGGAGCCCACACCTGCACCCCCACGCAGGTACAGGTGGCGCACTGTGGAAGCAGCTCTGGTGTAGAACCAGTTCTCATCGCTGGGGGCCAGCTCCTTGTGTTTGGCCAGCTTGACAATGTCCACCCAATCTGGGACCTTCAGCTTTCCTGACTTCTTCAGGAAAGCCGATAGGGCACGGACAAACTCCTGCTGGTTGACGTCTTTCACTGTGACACCAGGCATCTTGCTTGTGGACAGCGAGAGGAAGAGCGAATCTCATCATTTTTTTAACAGTGTCACTTCAGGTGGAGGATCATCCACTTCCACCGTGGTGCTCTCAGCACTTTTGTTAAGGTACAAAGTCTCTGTGGTTACTTGCACAGAATCCTCCTTGTCTGTTAACAATAAAGAGGAACCTAACAGTGAATCAATGTCATAACTGTCAAACTTATCGTGTCCAGTGTCAAAGCAAACAATGTCGGTTTCCTGAAAAGAAAAAGAAAACATTGTTTGAGTCATACTACCTATTTCAGAAAGAAGTTCAGTCATTCCAGACAATGTTTTAAGCGATGATGCATTGGCAGTAGTGAACTAGGCCTACATCTATTTATTGACTTACCTCAGCAGGAATCTCAAATTCTTTTTCAGTGTATATGTGATTGATTACGAGTTGGTCCTTATTGAAGTAACCAAAGCGGTTACCAACCCATTGTAAGAAATGGAAACAAAACAGAGAATGAAACATGTTAACAAAACAGAAAAAGCTTTAACATTCCTTCTAGACTGCAATGTTATCATATACAGTACCAGTAAAAAGTTTGGACACACCTTGTCACGATCGTCTTGAGGACAATGAGTGGACCAAGGCACAGCGTGTGAAAAATACATCTTCTTTTATTGGAAGACGAAAATAAAACAACAAACGTGAAGCTATAAAAGACTAAGTGCTAACATGCAACATAGACATAGACAACTACCCACAAAAGCCTACTGCCTATGGCTGCCTTAAATATGGCTCCCAATCAGAGACAATGAATGACAGCTGTCTCTGATTGAGAACCATTCAGGCAACCATAGACATACCTAGACACCTACACTCAAACACAAACCCATCTACTCTACCTAAACCCCCTATACCATACAACCACCCAAGACGAGACAAAAACACACAAACATCCCCCCTGTCACACCCTGACCTAACCAAACTATTACAGAAAACAAAGATAACAAAGGCCAGGGCGTGACACACCTACTCATTCAAGGGTTTTTCTTTATTTTCTACATTGTAGAATAATAGTGAAGACATCAAAACTATGAAATAACAGATATGGAATCATGTAGTAAACCCTAAAAAGTGTACAAAAAAATATCTAAATATATTTGATATTCTTCAAAGAAGCCCAAATCAAATCCAATTTTATTGGTCACATACACGTGTTTAGCAGATGTAATTGCGGGTGTAGCAAAATGCTTGTTGTGTTGTTGAAACAGGAATGCTTTTCCAACAGTCTTGAAGGAGTTCCCACATATGTTGAGCTCTTGATGGCTGCTTTTCCTTCACTCTGTGGTCCAATTCATCCCAAACCATCTCAATTGGGTTGAGGTCGGGTGAATGTGGTCAAAAAGCCCTTACACGGCCTGGAGGTGTGTCCTGCTGAAAAACAAATAATTGTCCCACTAAGCACAAACCACATGGGATGGCATATCACTGCAGAATGCTGTGGTAGCCATGCCGGTTAAGTGAGCCTTGAATTCTAAATAAATCACAGACAGTGTCACCAGCAAAGCACCCCCACACCTCTTCCATGCTTCACGGTGGGAACCACCCATGCGGAGATAATTCGTTCACCTACTCTGCATCTCAGAAAGACACGAAGGTTGGAACCAAAACTCTAAAATTTGTACTCATCAGACCAAAGGACAGATTTCCACCAGTCTAATGTCCATTGCTCGTGTGTCTAGGCCCAAACAAGTCTCTTCTTATTATTAGGGTCCTTCAGTAGTGGTTTCTTTGCAGCAATTCAACAATGAAGGCCTGATTCACGCAGTCTCCTCTGATCAGTTGATGTTGGGCTATGTCTGTTACTTGAACTCTGTGAAGCATTTACTTGGGCTTCAATATGAGGTGCAGTTAACTCACAGCAGTGGTAGCGCTGGGTCTTCCTTTCGTGTGGCAGTCCTCATAAGAGCCAGTTTCATCATAGCGCTTGATGGTTCTTGCGACTGCACTGTTCTTGCCATAATATGGACTTGGTCTTTTACCAAATCTTCTTTGTACCACCCCAACCTTGTCACAACCCAACTGGCTCAAACGCATTAAGAAGGAAATAAATTCCACAAATAACATTTTAATAAGGCACACCTGTTAATTGAAATGCATTCCAGGTGACTACCTCATGAAGCTGGTTGACAGAATGCCAAGTCTGTGCAAAGCAGTCATCAAGATAATGGGTGGCTACTTTAAAGAATCTAAAATATATTTGATTTGTTTAACATTTTTTTGGTTGCTACATGATTCCATGTGTTTTCCAAAGTGTTGATGTCTTTACTATTTTCTACATTGTAGAATAATAGTGAAGTAAAACCCTTGAATGAGTAGGTGTGTCCAAACTTTTGACAGGTACTGTAATTTAATATTAACTCATACTTACACTCCCTGCACATATATTTGTCCTTTGGCCTGAGAGTTTATAGTAGACATATACAGTCTCTCCTTTTTTAAATGACAGAAACCGACAGTCTGGTCCGGTGAAATCGCTGAAAGCTTTGCCCCGGCACAGGAGCACTGTGGAGAGGAATGATTCAAAGATCAGTTGTTTCACGCCTACCAAAGATTCCAGCCCATTACCTCAGCGTCCTCCCTATGTGCCCCATGCACAATCAGGGCGTGAATAGAATACACATCACTAAAGTAAGCCTTGTTTTATCTGCTTCTCTTTTTACAGAGTCAGAGTATCCAAAAGGAAAGCCAAACATTAAGGCTAAATAGAATATTGTTTTTGTCTTGATAGGGTAGATGTAAAAAGAGAAGAACTTGCAAGCAGAGGGGTTAATGACATGCCAGTATTTTATGTCAACAATAGCTAGCTTTATAGCTAACCAGGCCTATAATCCATCTTGCAATTTGCTTCCTAAACCAACACAGAAGTGTGATATATTAATGGTCAGTTTAGTAAGTAACTATAGTAGTTGATTACAATTAAGCTCACATCTATATTATTGTGTGTAGCTAGCTAGCTAGTTAACTAAGAAGACTGCCAGATCAATTAGCAAGTTGTCATGTAGTTAGTTAGTCAATGTTCACAAGTTTGGATTAGCTATGGGCCCTTGTGTAGCTTTGCCTTTGGGTTCAAGAAAATATATAGGCCGAAAGCTTGTTTACATGGTGCAAGCTAATTATGTAGTTACTACAGAAACACAGTTATTATAGTTCCAGAATTTGGCAACTTGTCAGGCAGTAGCCAACACAGGCTGAGACTTCGCTTCGGCTACAACTAAGCAAGCTTAGGTTATTATGCATTGGCAGAGTAACGACCCTGGGTTTATAAGCGTGGAAATCGACTCTGCCGCACGAGCATGCTTTTGCGGCACAGTCGATAGCGTGCTGGACTTCGGGCTAGAAGGTCGAGGGTTCGAGACCTGCTCCCTGCCTGTTTCGTTACAGTATTTACAACTAACGTTAACGATAGTCGCGCTAGGTTAGCCGAGTTCATCCCCTTGAAATGACAACGCCGGTCAAGCTAGCTAGCTATGGAAAGATGGAAGCATCCTGAAAGTTCGCTTGAGTTTAGCGCCAAGTACTTACTAATGCATTCCTCGTCTGCACTGTCTTGTTTTGCACACTTTGTACAAAATAATAAAATGCAGTACTACAGGATATTTCTTAACGTAGCTCTTTATTAGCTAGCTATAACTGGCATGTTCACGTATCGCCAACCAGGATCAAACTGACCATGACCTAACCATTTGGGTGGTCTTAACCAATCATAGCACAGTATGATATGGCGGTAAAATGCATCCAATTATAACTCAGTATGTTTACACATATGAATATTACATCCCCCTTCTTTTAAAACAAAAGAAAAATGTTTACATATTCTAAGCGTTTCTTTTGAAAACATGCTCTGCAGTTTGAACTCAAGGTAAGTAACCATTTATATTGCATACTACACCAACTGAATCAACATAGACTCTGAAACAATGATCCAACATACTGTTACTTTTCGAACAAGGGATTCTCAGCAACTCAGCTTTCACAGTAGAAATACATCTTAACATTTCAAACAAATACAATACCAAAGCATTTCAAGTGAACTTTCAATAACAAGTTTACAGTGTGGAACTCTTTTAGGGCAGCGATCCGCCTACACCCTTTGACATTTCACAGTTCTAGGACAGCTCTGGGCTTGACCTCTCTTCCTGACCTTGTGTGATATGATGCTGAGCATGCTTCTGTGTCAGTCAACAGCTCTTGTGGTGTTGCAGGTAAGTATGGTGTATGTTGTGATGTGTGTGTGTGTGTGTTTAGTCCATCACGTTCTCTTTGAGTTTGAGTTTGAGTTGAATTTGAGTTTATTTTTACAGGGACAGTGCACATTAATCAACGTTTCAGTAAAAAGTGCCGGTTTTAGCCAGCCGGCTAATTTTCAACCGCAGTCCCTGGGCAGGTTATTAAAAACAATTACAATATAGACAATAGCAACATAGAACAAGACATAGCATACAGACATAGCAACATAGGACAAGCAAGACGTAGCATACAGACAGAGCAACATAGAACAAAAAGCAGCAAGACAAAATTCATAAAAGCAACAAAGTGTTTCCACACCTCACAAGTTACAGACATGGAAAGCGGCAACACACAGCTAGGGACCATGTTCACAAATCTGATTGACCTTTAGCCATGTCTTCAAGCATTTTGTGAAAGTGTGATATGTGGTGCAGTTATGTGTGTCTGATGGCAGTGTATTCCAGACATGGGAAGCTCTCACAGAAAAAGCGGATTTACTAAAGGTGCTTTTCCTTAGGGGAACTACACAGTCACCTCTCATGGCAGACCTTGTGGATCTGCTGCCATATGTTTGGGTTTTCTGTTTAACAAAAATACTGAGTGGAGGGGGAGCCAAGCCATTTAGGATCTTGAATACAAGACATGCATCGGTGTATTGCACAAGATTTTCCCAACTCAGGAGCTCATGCTTTCTGAGGATGTGACAGTGATGATGGCTATTGGGCTTCCTATCAAGCTCTTTGAGAGCCTGTTTGTAGACAGACTGAATAGGTCTTACTGTTGTACAGCAAGCTTGGGCCCAACTAGTCAAGCAGTATGTTAAGTGGGGGAGTATCATAGATTTGAAGTACAGTTTTGTACTTCAAATCTGGGGAACAGATTCAGGGGAACAGTTCATCTCATCAGTGTGTTGTTCTTTTGTGTTCAGTAGGTGACGACGATTGCGGCGGTACACCGCTCCTTCTGCGGTGAGGACGTGCTATGAACGTTCAGTGTCAGCTGGCTGGATGACGACTGCTGGCTTCCAGAGGCCATGCTCCTGGATTCAAACTGACTCTCCGTCGATCAGTGGTGGCAGTGGTCTAGCTGACCTGTCGTAGTATCGCTTTTGTTGTTGTTGTCTCTGTGCACGTTTTTCATGCATTTCCTTGTAGCTGACGACCTCAGGTTGCAGCTGCTGGTTGGTGCTGGGAAGGATTGAGCGAAGTCTGCGGCTCATCAACAGCTGAGCTGGTGATTTGAAGTTGTCATCTGGAGTGTTGCGGTATTCAAGGAGACTGAGGTAGGGGTCTCTCTTGTCTGCTTTTGCTTTGTCCATTTAGCAATCTGCACTGATTTTTCAGCAAGGCCATTACTTTGAGGGTAATGTGGGCTTGTGGTGACGTGTAAACTCCCATGCTTTTGTGAAGGATTCAAACTCATTTGATTTGTAACAGGGCCCATTGTCAGATATTAAAGTCTCTACAATGCCATGCCTGGCAAAGGCTGCTTTCAGCTTGTGTATCACAGCTGCAGATGTGGTGCTGTGAAGCTTGTCGAGTTCGAAGTATCTGCTGTAGTAGTCAACTGTTACGATGTAGTTCTCGTTGTTCCAGGTGAACAGATCGGTTGCCACGACCTGCCAGGGTCGGTCTGGGATACAGTGAGGTAACATTGGCTCTTTGGTGTTTGAGGGGCGTCGTTCAAGACATATGGCGCATTTACCAACAATGTCCTCTATTTGTTTGCACATTCCGGGCCAAAACAAAATGTCCCGTGCTCTCTGTTTGCACTTTTCCATGCCCATGTGTCCAGCATGGATCTTTGTCAAAATCTCTTCTCTGAGACTGGTAGGAATGATGATTTTCTCTCCTTTGAAAATTATTCCGTTGATCTGTGATAGTTCATCAGGATGGTTCCAGAATTCTCAGACGCTCTGAGGGCATTTTCTCCTCGCCTCAGGCCGTCCATCCTGTATGACTTTCCTCAGCTGTGCGAATTGTGAGTCCTTTTCTGTTTCTGCTTGGATCTCCTTCAGTTTTGTGTCACTAACTGGTAAGTTGCTGTACACAGTGTGCACTTGCATGTCCATGCCTTCACTGAGGCTGCTGTCCTTATAGGTAAGAAACTTCCTGGAGAGCGTGTCTGCGACAGGGATGCCTTTGCCTGGACGGTGAGTGATTGTGAAGTTGTATTTTTGTAGTTGAAGAATCATTCTCTGTAGCCTTGGCGGGGCTGCGGCTAGTGGTTTCCTCATGATTGACTCAAGGGGCTTGTGGTCGGATTCCACAATGACTTGTCGTCCATATACGTACTGATGGAAACGTTTACATCCGAACAGAATGGCATAGAGCTCCTTTTCAATTTGAGCGTAGTTGATTTCACAGTCTGTGAGAGATTTGGAAGCGTAGCCGATGGGCTTTCCTTCTTGCAGTAGCACTGCACCTAGTCCATACTTCGACGCGTCTACTTGGAGTCTGAGCTCTTTGTCGGGGTCGTAGTAGGCAAGGATTGGTCCTGGTTCTCTCGTGATCAAGTCTTTCACATTTCTGGAAAGCAATGTCGTGTTGCTTGTCCCAGAGAAACTCACTGGACTGCTTTAGCAGTTGATGCAGGGGTGCATTAGCATTGGAGAGGCTGGGTGCGAACTTGGCTAAGTAGTTGACCATGCCAAGCACTGTTTCCAGCTCTGCACAGTTCTTTGGTGGCTCCATTTCTTTTATGGTTGAGATCTTCTGTGGATCTGGCTTGATTCCAGTCGCTGTGAGAAGATGTCCGAAGTAGCTGACCTCTGTAGCGCCGACTGTGCTCTTCTCGGGGTTGAGCCGGACTCCTCTCTCGCGGGACCTTTGCAGCATCGCGCGGAGGTTTCGGTCGTGCTCCTCTTTGCTTCGACTATAGACAAGGATGTCGTCCACAATTAGTGGATCCAACTAGTGGTTAGTATGCACTACTACACCCTCTCTCACATGAACGCTAACATTACTGGTTTCAGTGGGAAAGATGGTAAATGGTTCAGACATTAATGGCAAATATAAAAAACTAAGATACCCAAGTTACCGGAGTCTACAATGGCAGACTGTTAATGTAGAGTAGGGATAGGGAGAAGTAACATTCAAGACTGAAGCAATTACCCCCTCTAGTGGTAAACTTTATACTGTACCAGGTTACTACACACACTGATAATACAAAACATTGAGGACACCTGCTCTTTCCATGACAGACTGACCAAGTGAAAGCTATGACCCCTTATTGATGTCACTTGTTGAATCCACTTCAATCAGTGTAGATGAAGGGAAGTTAAAGAAAGATTGTAAAACCTTGAGAGAATTGAGACATGGATTGTGTGTGTCATTCAGAGGGTGATTCGGCAAGACAAAAGATTTAACTGCCTTTGAACGGGGTATGGTAGTAGGTGCCAGGCGCACCGGGTTAAGTGTGTCAAGAACTGCAACACTGCTGTTTTTTTCATGCTCAACAGTTTCCCATGTGTATCAAGAATGATCCACCACCCAAAGGACGTCCAGCCAACTTGACATAACATGGGCCAGCATCCTTGTGGAACGCTTAGGGCAGCTTGTAGAGTCCATGCCCCGACGAATTGAGGCTGTTCTGAGGGGAAAAGGGTGTGCAACTCAATATTAGGAAGACGTTCCTAATGTTTTGTGCACTCAGTGTATGTAGTCCTACATGTTTTTAAATAGTACCGCATCACAAACCACAGTACAAAACCATATAAAGTGTAGGCCTGTAGTATCTGTAAATCAACTAAACATTGTTTTTTTATTTCCATATGCAGATAATAAAGCATCATTGTTTGTGTAATAATCTAATATTAGCATTATACCTCTAAGAAGAGGAAATGGTCATAAAATCAAATAGATGAAAAGACGGAAACAAAAATGTTTTTGAACTACAACTTATTTTATTTAAACATTTCAAATTCAGTGCAAAGTAATGTAGTGCATTGGTGTCTAGATCCCTCTTGGGTGGCAAAGTGTCACAAGAATCCTGTGGGGAGAGAAAACAAGAGAATACATTAAATTAATGGGTGTTAACTAATCAGGGTTCAACAAAGCACTTCAAGTCCTCAATTCCTTCAAAAGAGAGAGAGAAGGAGAAAGGAGTATGGTCCCTGCAGTAGGACTACATGCTGGCCATGAGGTTCTCCAAGTGGTACTCCAGGAGGCTGGAGAGCTCCGTGACCAGAGACTCTGGGTTAAAGTACCAGGCCAGCTGCTGGCCAAACATGTCATCTAGCAGAGCCATCAGCCCGCCCTGAAGAGAACACCACACAACACATAGAAAAGGGCTCTGAGTTACTAGCTTATCAAGAGGAGAGAGACAATTAGAAATACTCCCCCTAAAATGACATTGGAACCTGGTTAACCATGAATAAGGAAGTAAAAAGGAAGTACACTAAGAATATGGAAGTAAACAGGAAGTAACCTCTTGACTCTTACATTGAGCAGCAGTGGGCAGGAAGGAGTACAGGAGAGCGTACAGATGCTCCACAAACCCACCGGCGTGCTAAAGGAAACAAAGGAGGAGAAAAGAGGAGAGAATAGAAGAGAAGAGGAATTTAAGTGAAACTGCTAATAGAGAGATATCAAAACATGTACCAGTGAGATGCTACTTACCACCATCAGGGACTTCTGAGCTGTCATCATCCCAAACAGCACCAGCTCAAAGAGGACATCTATCATGGTCACATGATGGATCTAGGACAAGAAAACACGTTTGGAGAAAATAGGAATGATTTCATATAGATCAGCAACTGTGATGTATAAAAGACATGTATGTGGAAGAACTCAGTGAGACTTGAAAGAGTTAATGAACTCACCTTTGCCTCAGCCAGCTCCCTCTCAATGTCATTCCGCTTGGAGGGGTCACTCAGGTAGTCCACAAAGTCGTTATAAGTACGGATGAACTTGGCCTCGTCCTATGACAAAGAAAAGAGCATCTTAGTGAGCAGAACACATTTCACCTCAGGGACGCTCTCTTTCCCTTGAAAGAAAATGCGTTAGTGAGTTACCATGTGGTTGGCCTGAACCAGTGCGCCCAGGAGGACCTTTCCCACCACAAACAGATGGTTCCTGCTCAGGGTGGAACCAAGCAGGGTCTAGGGGAGAGGGAAGAGTTAGGGTGAGACATCTTCCTCTAGGAGACAGAACAAGAAGTCACAGAGAGAAAAAGAAAAGTGTGTCCACTCACAGTGAAGGCCTGGCGCAGGGAGACGAGCCTCAGGGCGATGTCCTCCACTCTCTTGGTGGTAAGGTAGAGGCTGTGAAAGGGAGGGATTGGAGCATGTCAACCATTAGAGTCAATGGGGGATAGCAGCATTGTGACCACTATCCTTCAGCATCTGACAAGCCCAGACTACACAGACATTTAGAGGAACTCACTTTACCAGAGGAACCTCCCTCTCCTCAGGCAGCATGTCCTCCTCCCAACCCTACGACAACAAAACAAGCATTCAAAATCAGTGACCAATGAGCATACATTTAGTTTTACTTGTATTTAAGAGCAATCGAAGGCCACGGAAGGAGAGTTGTATGGCATTGAAGCTCGTCTGGAGGGTAGTTAACACAGTGTCCAAAGAAGGGCCAGAAGTATACAGAATGGTGTCATCTGCGTAGAGGTGGATCAGAGACTCACCAGCAGCAAGAGCGACATCATTGATGTATACAGAGAAGAGTCGGCCCAAGAATTGAACCCTATGGCACCCCCATAGAGACTGCCAGAGGCCCGGGCTACAGGAAGCCGATTTTACACACTGAACTCTATCGGAGAAGTAGTTAATGAACCAGGCGAGGCAATCATTTGAGAAACCAAGGCTGTTGAGTCTGTCGGTAAGGATGTGGTGATTGACAGAGTCAAAAGCCTTGGCCAGGTCAATGAATACGGCTGCACAGTATTGTTTCTTATCGATGGCGGTTAAGATATCGTTTAGGACCTTAAGCGTGGCTGAGGTGCACCCATGACCATGATAGAGCATGACGCTTGCAAAGCCAGGGTAGTGGGTTCGATTCCCGTCACCACCCATACATAAACGACAGCAGGTTTTATTGTAAGTCGCTTTGGATAAAAGTGTCTGATGAATGACATATATTATTTTTATATAGTCACTTACTTGCTATACAATGTAGAGAGAAAAAGGGTCAATTCAAGAGGGAGCTACGAAATGCATGTCCAAACATCGTTTTCTTTGCCTGATGTCATTAGAAATTACATAGAATTAATCATTAGCTTGTTCTCAACAATATTATAACATTAATATACTTGTACTTGACAGTGTTGATGAAATAATAATGATCATTTGCTGTGACCATTACTAGTTTAGACTGCACCGCACTTGGTTGTATGTGTTCCATATTTGGTGTTGTGAGGTTAAATCTCAGAGTAAATCGGCGGTAACTTTTCAACCATATTTGGTAGAGACATTGGGTTTAGATTATTATTTTCTGACAATGTTCTATTGATAACCTTGAATGAATTACTAATTTTATGTTTTTGGCTATTTTGCTACCACATGCTTTCCTATATCGTTGGTATAATATAAAATACAAATACCAAATATTGTGTTTTATAAAGTCACTAGCTAGATTGGAAGAATGAGACAAACAAGGTGATTTTTTATTGTGTTGTTTAACTCCTGAAAGTATAGTCTTTGCCACAGTGGGCTATAAAGTCTTTTGGAGGACATATTGACCAAATTCAGACAAGGCCACAGCCCATGGGAAAAAAGCACTGAAGGCTCTACACTACCGGTCAAAAGTTTTAGAACACCTACTCATTCAAGGGTTTTTCTTTATTTTTACTATTTTCTACATTGAAGAAAAATAGTGAAGACATCAAAACAATGAAATAACACATATGGAATCATGTAGTAACCAAAAAATTGTTAAACAAAACCAAATATATTTTAGATTCTTCAAAGTAGCCACCCTTTGCCTTGATGACAGCTTTGCACACTCTTGGCATTCTCTCAACCAGCTTCATGAGAAAGTCACCTGGAATGCATTTCAATTAACAGGTGTGCCTTCTTAAAAGTGGAATTTCTTTCCTTTTTAATGCATTTGACACAATCAATTGTGTTGTGACAAGGTGGGAGGGTATACAGAAGATAGCCCTATTTGGCAAAATACCAAGTCCATATTATGGCAAGAACAGCTCAAATAAGCAAAGAGAAATCATTACTTTATGACATGAAGGTCAGTCAATACGGAATATTTCAAGTGTAGTTGCAAAAACAATCAAGCACTATGATGAAACTGGCTCTCATGAGGACCACCACAGCAATGGAAGACCCAGAGTTACCTCTGCTGCAGAGGATAAGTTCATTAGAGTTACCAGCCTCAGATATTGCTGCCCAAATAAATGCTTCACAGAGTTCAAGTAACTGACACATCTCAACATCAACTGTTGAGGAGACTGTGTGAATCAGGCCTTTATAGTTGAATTGCTGCAAAGAAACCACTATTAAAGGACACCAATAAGAAGAAGAGACTTACTTGGGCCATGAAACACAATCAATTTGTCCTTTGGTCTGGAGCCCAAATTTGAGATTTTTGGTTCCAACTGTCATGTCTTTGTGAGATGCAGTGTGGGTGAACAGATGATCTCTGCATGTGTATTTCCTACCATAAAGCATGGAGTAGGAGGGTATATGGTGTGGGGGTGCTTTGCTGTTGACACTGTCTGTGATTTATTTAGAATTCACACTTAACCAATATGGCTACAACAGCATTCTGCAGCTATACGTCATCCCATCTGGTTTGGGCTTAGTGGGACTATCATTTGTTTTAATAAATTATTATAAAAAAATAAAAACAATTGTTTGTTACTTCTACACCTTTTTCGTGGTATCCAATTGGTAGTTACAGTCTTGTCTCATCGCTGCAACTCCCGTATGGACTCGGGAGAGGCGAAGGTCGAGAGCCGTGCGTCCTCCAAAACACAACCCAGCCAAGCCGCACTGCTTCTTGACACAATGCCTGCTTAACCCGGAAGCCAGGCGCACCAATGGGTCGGAGGAAGCACCATACACCTGGCAACCCTGTCAGTGTGCATTGCGCCCGGCTCGCCACAGGAGTCGCTAGAGCTCGATGGGACAAGAACATCCCTGCCGGCCAAACCCTCCCCTAACCCGGACGACGCTGGGCCAATGACGCTGGGCCAATTGTGTGCCGCCCCATGGGTCTCCTGGTCGCGGCCGGCTGCGACAGAGCCTGGACTCCAACCAGGATCTCTAACTGCACAGCTTGCCTTAGACCACTGCACCACTCAGGAGAATGTATTTGTTTTTCAACAGGACAATGACCCAACACACCTCCAGGCGGTGTAAGGGCTATTTTACCAAGAAGGAGAGTGACGGAGTGCTGCATTAGATAACCTGGCCTCCTCAATCCCCCGACCTCAACCAAATTGAGATGTTTTGAGATGAGTAGGACCGCAGAGTAAAGGAAAAACAGCCAACAAGTGCTCAGCATATGTGTGAACTCCTTCAAGACTGTTGGAAAAGCATTCCAGGTGAAGTTGGTTAAGAGAATGCCAAGAGTGTGCAAAGCTGTCATCAAGGCAAAGGGTGGCTATTTGAAGAATCTGAAATATATGATATGTTTCACACTTTTTTGGTTACTACATGATTCCATTTGTGTTATTTCATAGTTTTGATGTCTACACTATTATTCAACAATGTAGAAAATAGCATTTTCTTCTTTGACGCACCTTATGTCTAAACTTCTTTACAGTGAAATGATTTTGATTGGTGATCTCAACTGGTGTTGGTTAAAGCCGGTGTCTGATGATTTAAAAATGTTTTGTAATTCTATGAATTTTACCCAGTTGATTAACTCACCCACTCGCCCAAATCTTAAATGCCCAGATAAATCTACCCTGATTGATTTGATATTAACAAATGTTCCACATAAATATTCTGCGGTTGGTGTTTTTTGTAATGATTTAAGTGACCATTATGCTGTTGTTGCTGTTAGAAATACTAAGGTTCCTAAGACAAACCCATGTTTTATTCGTAAGAGAAAATTGAAGTGTTTTAATGAGCAGGCTTTCTTTCATGATTTGTTTTATTTTGACTGGAGCAAGATTGAGCTTATCCCTGATGTGGAAACTGCCTGGATATTCTTTCATTATGTTTTTTTCCCAAATAGTAAACAAACATGCCCCATTCCGCAGGTTCAGGGTTAAAGGGCGGGATAATCCATGGTTTTCTTCTGAGCTGTCTTGTATTATTCACGACCGTAATCTAGCCTGGGCTAAAGCAAGGAAATCATGTTCTGATGCTGATTGGCTTATTTTTAGGCAGTTACGAAACAAGTGTTCTTTTCTTCTCAGGAAGGTCAAGTCTGAATATTTTATGTCTGTTTCCACTGATAACCTGAATGACCCTAGAAAGTTTTGGAAGGCTATTAAGTCTATGTCTGGTAACAGTAATGTTAATGAATTACCGTCATGTGTTTTGAAGGACTCTCTTGCTGTATATGACAAAACTGAAATGCTGAATTGTTTCAATGAGCACTTTGTATCATCTGGTAGGCTGTTTGATTCAGTGTCCTCTGTCTCTGTACAACCCTGTGTGGATGAACCAGTGTCCTCTGTCTCTGTACAACCCTGTGTGAATGAACCAGTGAGAGCTGGTCAAACTTTTAGCTTTTTGCCATTCTCAGTGCAGGTGGTACATAAAGCCCTGAAATCCTTAGATCAGAGAAAGCCTGCAGGTCTTGATCATTTGGATCCCTGCTTTTTAAATCTGGCAGCTGATTTCATAGCTGAACCACTTACATATCTGTTCAATCTAACCCTGGAATGTAATGATATTCTGAAAATCTGGAAATCAGCATTTATCCTACCACTTTTAAAAGTGGGAGATCCAACTCTTTTAAATAATTATAGGCCAATCTCAAAGCTGTCACCCCTGATGAAATTACTTGAAACCCTTGTGAGTGAACAGCTAAAATAGTTTTTATTTACTAACTCTATTTTATCAATGTACCAATTGGGCTTCAGGAAGAAGCACAGCACAATTACAGCAGCCATGAAGCTTTTAAATGATATCACTGAAGCCCTTGACAAAAAACAACACTGTGTCTCACTTTTTATTGATCTCTCTAAGGCTTTTGATACAGTTGATCATGCTATACTAAGGCAGAGATTGTCGAGTGTAGGTCTTTCAGAGCATGCAGTTGCATGGTTTGCTAACTATCTGTCTGATAGAGTGATCAATTTGATGGGCTTATGTCTGTTAAATTGTCTGTCTTTAATGGTGTGCCCCAAGGCTCTGTACTTGGTCCGCTCTTATTCACTATTTATATAAATGATTTAGACAAAAATGTCCAAAATGCGCAACTTAATTTTTATGCTGATGATACTGTTATTTACAGTTGAGCCTCGTCTCTTACAAAAGCTTTCCAGAACTTGCAAACTGCTTTTTATACTGTTCAACATACCTTGTGTCAATTGAAGCTTATCCTCAATACTGACAAAACTAAACTAATGGTGTTTTCTAAAGAAAGAAATAGACCTCTGAACCTTTCACCTATTACTACCTGTCAGGGCAAGGAGATTGAGGTTGTAACCTCATATAAATATCTTGGAATTTTAATTGCATATTCAACAACTTACAAAAAAATTGAAGCTGAAATTGGGATTTTATTTTAGGAATAAGGCCTGTTTTTCTTTTGAAGCCAGGAGGCTAGTATCAGCTACATTTATGCCTTTACTAGACTATGGGGATATTTTATATATGAATGCTTCCGCTCAGTGTTTGAGATCAATTGATACCCTTTACCATGGCACTTTGAGAATTGAGGCTGTTCTGAGGGGAAAAGGGTGTGCAACTCAATATTAGGAAGACGTTCCTAATGTTTTGTGCACTCAGTGTATGTAGTCCTACATGTTTTTAAATAGTACCGTATCACAAACCACAGTACAAAACCATATAAAGTGTAGGCCTGTAGTATCTGTAAA
>NC_052334.1:0-10000 GCF_016432855.1 Salvelinus namaycush
ACTAGTACTGTACTCTACTATACTACACCAGTACAGAACAGACCCACTCCACAGTGAACTAGTACTATACTCTACTATACTACACCAGTACAGAACAGAACAGACCCACTCCACAGTGAACTAGTACTGTACTCTACTATACTACACCAGTACAGAACAGACCCACTCCACAGTGAACTAGTACTATACTCTACTATACTACACCAGTACAGAACAGAACAGACCCACTCCACAGTGAACTAGTACTGTACTCTACTATACTACACCAGTACAGAACAGACCCACTCCACAGTGAACTAGTACTATACTCTACTATACTACACCAGTACAGAACAGACCCACTCCACAGTGAACTAGTACTGTACTCTACTATACTACACCAGTACAGAACAGACCCACTCCACAGTGAACTAGTACTGTACTCTACTATATACTATACTACACCAGTACAGAACAGACCCACTCCACAGTGAACTAGTACTATACTCTACTATACTACACCAGTACAGAACAGAACAGACCCACTCCACAGTGAACTAGTACTGTACTCTTCTATATACTATACTACACCAGTACAGAACAGACCCACTCCACAGTGAACTAGTACTGTACTCTATTATATACTATACCAGTACAGAACAGACCCACTCCACAGTGAACTAGTACTGTACTCTATTATATACTATACTACACCAATACAGAACAGACCCACTCCACAGTGAACTAGTACTGTACTCTACTATACTACACCAGTACAGAACAGACCCACTCCACAGTGAACTAGTACTGTACTCTACTATACTACACCAGTACAGAACAGACCCACTCCACGGTGAACTAGTACTGTACTCTACTATACTACACCAGTACAGAACAGACCCACTCCACAGTGAACTAGTACTGTACTCTTCTATATACTATACTACACCAGTACAGAACAGACCCACTCCACAGTGAACTAGTACTGTACTCTATTATATACTATACTACACCAATACAGAACAGACCCACTCCACAGTGAACTAGTACTATACTCTACTATACTACACCAATACAGAACAGACCCACTCCACGGTGAACTAGTACTCTACTCTACTATACTACACCAGTACAGAACAGAACAGACCCACTCCACAGTGAACTAGTACTGTACTCTACTATACTACACCAGTACAGAACAGACCCACTCCACAGTGAACTAGTACTATACTCTACTATATACTATACTACACCAGTACAGAACAGACCCACTCCACGGTGAACTAGTACTATACTCTACTATACTACACCAGTACAGAACAGACCCACTCCACAGTGAACTAGTACTGTACTCTACTATACTACACCAGTACAGAACAGACCCACTCCACAGTGAACTAGTACTGTACTCTACTATACTACACCAGTACAGAACAGACCCACTCCACAGTGAAATAGTACTGTACTCTACTATACTACACCAATACAGAACAGACCCACTCCACGGTGAACTAGTACTGTACTCTACTATATACTATACTACACCAGTACAGAACAGAACAGACCCACTCCACAGTGAACTAGTACTGTACTCTACTATACTACACCAGTACAGAACAGACCCACTCCACAGTGAACTAGTACTGTACTCTACTATACTACACCAGTACAGAACAGACCCACTCCACAGTGAACTAGTACTGTACTCTACTATACTACACCAGTACAGAACAGACCCACTCCACGGTGAACTAGTACTATACTCTACTATACTACACCAGTACAGAACAGACCCACTCCACAGTGAACTAGTACTGTACTCTACTATATACTACACCAGCACAGAACAGACCCACTCCACAGTGAACTAGTACTGTACTCTACTATACTACACCAGTACAGAACAGACCCACTCCACGGTGAACTAGTACTATACTCTACTATACTACACCAGTACAGAACAGACCCACTCCACAGTGAACTAGTACTGTACTCTACTATACTACACCAGTACATAACAGACCCACTCCACAGTGAACTAGTACTGTACTCTACTATACTACACCAGTACATAACAGACCCACTCCACAGTGGACTAGTACTGTACTCTATTATATACTATACTACACCAGTACAGAACAGACCCACTCCACGGTGAACTAGTACTATACTCTACTATACTACACCAGTACAGAACAGACCCACTCCACAGTGAACTAGTACTGTACTCTACTATACTACACCAGTACATAACAGACCCACTCCACAGTGAACTAGTACTGTACTCTACTATACTACACCAGTACATAACAGACCCACTCCACAGTGAACTAGTACTGTACTCTATTATATACTATACTACACCAGTACAGAACAGACCCACTCCACAGTGAACTAGTACTGTACTCTACTATACTACACCAGTACAGAACAGACCCACTCCACAGTGAACTAGTACTGTACTCTACTATATACTACACCAGTACAGAACAGACCCACTCCACAGTGAACTAGTACTGTACTCTACTATACTACACCAGTACAGAACAGACCCACTCCACGGTGAACTAGTACTATACTCTACTATACTACACCAGTACATAACAGACCCACTCCACAGTGAACTAGTACTATACTCTACTATACTACACCAGTACAGACCAGACCCACTCCACGGTGAACTAGTACTATACTCTACTATACTATACCAGTACATAACAGACCCACTCCACAGTGAACTAGTACTATACTCTACTATACTACACCAGTACAGAACAGACCCACTCCACGGTGAACTAGTACTATACTCTACTATACTATACCAGTACATAACAGACCCACTCCACAGTGAACTAGTACTATACTCTACTATACTACACCAGTACATAACAGACCCACTCCACAGTGAACTAGTACTGTACTCTACTGTACTACACCAGTACAGACCAGACCCACTCCACGGTGAACTAGTACTATACTCTACTATACTACACCAGTACATAACAGACCCACTCCACAGTGAACTAGTACTGTACTCTACTATATACTATACTACACCAGTACAGAACAGACCCACTCCACAGTGAACTAGTACTGTACTCTACTATATACTATACTACACCAGTACAGAACAGACCCACTCCACAGTGAACTAGTACTGTACTCTACTGTACTACACCAGTACAGACCAGACCCACTCCACAGTGGACTAGTACTCTACTCTTCTATATACTATACTACACCAATACAGAACAGACCCACTCCACAGTGAACTAGTACTATACTCTACTGTACTGATGTAATACACAATCCTGAGAGTATTAGTATCTATCACTGATGTTATACACCAAGCTACTTAATCCTGGGAGTATTAGTATCTATTACTGATGTTATACACCAAGCTACCTAATCCTGGGAGTATTAGTATCTATTACTGATGTAATCCCAAGCTACCTAATCCTGGGAGTATTAGTATCTATTACTGATGTTATACACCAAGCTACCTAATCCTGGGAGTATTAGTATATATTACTGATGTTATACACCAAGCTACCTAATCCTGAGAGTATTAGTATCTATTACTGATGTAACACCAAGCTACCTAATCCTGGGAGTATTAGAATCTATTACTGATGTTATACACCAAGCTACCTAATCCTGGGAGTATTAGTATATATTACTGATGTTATACACCAAGCTACCTAATCCTGAGAGTATTAGTATATATTACTGATGTTATACACCAAGCTACCTAATACTGAGAGTATTAGTATCTATTACTGATGTAACACCAAGCTACCTAATCCTGGGAGTATTAGAATCTATTACTGATGTAATCCCAAACGACCTAATCCTGGGAGTATTAGTATCTATTACTGATGTTATACACCAAGCTACCTAATCCTGAGAGTATTAGTATATATTACTGATGTTATACACCAAGCTACCTAATACTGAGAGTATTAGTATATATTACTGATGTTATATACCAAGCTACCTAATCCTGGGAGTATTAGTATCTATTACTGATGTTAGACCAAGCTACCTAATCCTGGGAGTATTAGTATATATTACTGATGTTATACACCACGCTACCTTATCCTGGGAGTATTAGTATCTATTACTGATGTAATTCCAAGCTACCTAATCCTGGGAGTATTAGTATCTATTACTGGTGTTATACACCAAGCTACCTAATCCTGGGAGTATTAGTATATATTACTAATGTAATACCAAGCTACCTAATCCTGGGAGTATTAGTATCTATTACTGATGTTATACACCAAGCTACCTAATCCTGGGAGTATTAGTATATATTACTGATGTAACACCAAGCTACCTAATCCTGTGAGTATTAGTATATATGACTGATGTTATACACCAAGCAGTATCTATTACTAATGTAATACCACGCTACCTAATCCTGGGTTAAGTTCCAAATTGGTGAGTTGACCTGTTCACTGTTCAGATAGAGATATATGATATAGAACAGAAGTGCCTCTGACATGTAGACTAAGGAATCATGTCAGCTCTATTCATGATATTACTATCTGCTGAACACAGACCCACTGGTCCACGTTCACAGACAGAGTTTTTCCACTGCATCCCAAGTGGGACCCTATTCCCTATATAGAGCACTTTATAGTGAATAGAAAACCAATTTGGATGCAAACTTCATGTTTTCAAGCCCTAAATAAACACATCCCCTCAACACCATAAACACAACACCGATTGTCCAACACCTTAAACACCACACCGATTCACTTTTTCAGGTCAAGTCTCACTTTTTCAGATCAAGTCTCACTTTTTCAGATCAAGTCTCTCTTTTTAGGTCAAGTCTCACTTTTTCAGATCAAGTCTCACTTTTCAGGTCAAGTCTCACTTTTTCAGATCAAGTCTCTCTTTTTCAGGTCGTCTCACTTTTTCAAGTCAAGTGTCTCTTTTCAGATCAAGTCTCACTTTTTCAGGTCAAGTCTCTCTTTCCAGGTCAAGTCTCACTTTTTCAGATCAAGTCTCTCTTTTTCAGATCAAGTCTCTCTTTTTAGGTCAAATCTCACTTTTTCAGGTCAAGTCTCACTTTTTCAAGTCAAGTGTCTCTTTCCAGGTCAAGTCTCACTTTTTCAGATCAAGTCTCTCTTTTCAGATCAAGTCTCACTTTTTCAGATCAAGTCTCTCTTTTTAGGTCAAATCTCACTTTTTCAGGTCAAGTCTCACTTTTTCAAGTCAAGTGTCTCTTTTCAGGTCAAGTCTCTCTTTCCAGGTCAAGTCTCACTTTTTCAGATTAAGTGTCTCTTTACAGGTCAAATCTCACTTTTTCAGGTCAAGTCTCTCTTTCCAGGTCAAGTCTCACTTTTTCAGGTCAGGTCTCACTTTTTCAGGTCAGGTCTCACTTTTTCAGGTCAAGTCTCACTTTTTCAGGTCAAGTCTCACTTTTTTAGATCAAGTCTCTCTTTTTCAGATCAAGTCTCTCTTTTTCAGATCAAGTCTCTCTTTTCAGGTCAAGTCTCACTTTTTCAGGTCAAGTGTCTCTTTTCAGATCAAGTCTCTCTTTTCAGGTCAAGTCTCTCTTTTTCAGGTCAAGTCTCTCTTTTCAGATCAAGTCTCTCTTTTCAGATCAAGTCTCACTTTTTCAGGTCAAGCGTCTCTTTTCAGGTCAAGTCTCACTTTTTCAGATCAAGTCTCACTTTTTCAGGCCAAGTCTCACCTTTTCAGGCCAAGTCTCACTTTTTCAGGCCAAGTCTCACTTTTTCAGGCCAAGTCTCACTTTTTCAGAACAAGTCTCTCTTTTCAGGTCAAGTCTCACTTTTTCAAATCAAGTCTCACTTTTTCAGGTCAAGTCTCTCTTTTCAGATCAAGTCTCACTTTTTCAGGTCAAATGTCTCTTTTCAGGTTAAGTCTCACTTTTTCAAGTCAAGTCTCACTTTTTCAGGTCAAGTCTCACTTTTTCAGGTCAAGTCTCACTTTTTCAGATCAAGTCTCTCTTTTTCAGATCAAGTCTCTCTTCAGGTCAAGTCTCTCTTCAGGTCAAGTCTCACTTTTTCAGGTCAAGTGTCTCTTTTTCAGGTCAAGTCTCACTTTTCAGATCAAGTCTCACTTTTTCAGATCAAGTCTCTCTTTTCAGGTCAAGTCTTTCTTTTTCAGGTCAAGTCTCACTTTTTCAGGTCAAGTCTCACTTTTTCAGATCAAGTCTCTCTTTTTCAGATCAAGTCTCTCTTCAGGTCAAGTCTCACTTTTTCAGGTCAAGTGTCTCTTTTCAGGTCAAGTCTTTCTTTTTCAGGTCAAGTCTCTCTTTTCAGGTCAAGTCTCTCTTTTCAGGTCAAGTCTCTCTTTTCAGGTCAAGTCTCTCTTTTTCAGATCAAGTCTCTCTTTTCAGGTCAAGTCTCTCGCTAGGACTTATCTGCTGCTGTGGAAAACTGCCCATATAAACTATGAGGTGTGTGTGGGCGTGCATGTGTGTTGTACACATGTTTACCTCCTCACTGTACTGTTTTACAGTGTGTCTCTTCTCTCCAACTCTTGATGCAGTACTGACTTCGGTACAAATAATTTTCTTTTTCTTTTGAAATTACAAGGTGCACTTGATTTAGTGTCCCGGGCATTGATGTACCTCACTGTGGTGGTTTGTGTCTGTGCAGTACACAGAGGCAGAGCGCACGTTTCCCCTCAGTCACCGATGAGGTCACAACCAGGGTTACCAAGGAGACGGGACAGATGTTAGACGTGTTGGCGTGACAACCCGATAAGGACTAACACGAACAGAGGGAGGGAGAGATGAGAGAGGGGGACAGAGAGAGGGTAGCTCCGTAGTGACATCTAGTGGCCATGGATAAACACTCGAGCATTGTATTTCCCGTACCCATAATAAACGATGCCAATGTACAGCAGGTAGGTTCTATTAACTGAGATTGTGGTGGAAACACAGTAGTGTGAGGGATTGATGAATAAAATGATCCGCTAGTGTTGTTTTGTTTCCCCGTCATCCTCCCTGCTCACATAGGGGGTAACTGAACTGACCACCTGACCTAATGATGCCGTAAGGATGGTAGCTCTGGTCCACGACGTTACTACGCATTTCTCCACCACTAAGCTAGAGTAATGCCTGATGTCCAACAGATGCATGTGGGTTTGTTTTGCTGGATGTCTAGCCCGCATTTTCCGTACAATTAATTGAAAATTAATGACTTCCGCCGGAACGCAAAGAGTTTGATGCGTTCGGTGGACGTGAGGCGTAACAGGCAGTTAACGCCCTGGACCAGAGCTAGATGGATCGCTATAACGGTTTGTTGTAACGTGGGCGTCAACATGGAACCACACGCGCTATTATTTGACACCGATGTCCATTTCCGTTCCATGTCGCGACCAAATCGTCTCGGGACGCGGTAATCGGTTTATTCTCTGATTTTCTTCTATCCTCAGAGGTGGGTGAATCTAGAAGGAAAAAGAAGAAGCTCTTGTGAATTTAAATGGATGAAACGCAACGTTGCTTAGCTACAACGCAGGGACAGAGGATGTCTATTCAGAAAATCTTAGGTTACTCATGATTGGGGCAAAGACAATGTTACAGCAATAACTGAATGATGCTTGTCAAGCACTAGAGGTGTATCACTGTAGCTACGGGAGTTTAGGCTATTGACGTCATCATTTCTGTTATTTTGTCAACAAACTGTAGGCCACCCCATTGACATGCAGTGATAGTAGTCTGTAGGTTAGTGTCACAGTGTTGTGTTTAGGAAACAGCTACGGTAGATATAGTTTGTAGCCAACGCCCACCCATCCCATTCCATTCCCGCCTAGTCCTTCAGTTCTAAACCCGAACATAACCCAACAGAAGCGAACTAAACGGAACTAACCGAACGAAACCGAACCGAACGGAATCATGCCGTGTACGTGTGGGAACTGGAGACGGTGGATCCGACCTCTCGTGGTCTGTCTCTATGTAGCCCTGCTACTCGTGGTTCTGCCGCTGTGTGTCTGGGAACTACAGAAGTCTGAGGTGAGATAGAACAAGTCCACAATCTGCCTTTCATATTAGGAGTAACTATTGGTCTCACATCTGTTAGCCTGTATGGTGCAACTGTTTCAGGTGGGGACCCACGGTAAAGCCTGGCTCTGTGTTTCAGGTGGGGACCCACGGTAAAGCCTGGTTCATAGCTGGAGTGTTTGTGTTCATGACCATCCCCATCTCTCTGTGGGGCATCCTGCAGCACCTGGTACACTACACACAGCCTGAGCTACAGAAACCCATTATCAGGTAGGTACACACCTGGAACACACCTGGTACACTACACACAGCCTGAGCTACAGAAACCCATTATCAGGTAGGTACACACCTGGAACACACCTGGTACACTACACACAGCCTGAGCTACAGAATCCCATTATCAGGTAGGAACACACCTGGAACACACCTGGTACACTACACACAGCCTGAGCTACAGAATCTCATTATCAGGTAGGAACACACCTGGTACACTACACACAGCCTGAGCTACAGAATCCCATTATCAGGTAGGAACACACCTGGAACACACCTGGTACACTACACACAGCCTGAGCTACAGAATCTCATTATCAGGTAGGAACACACCTGGTACACTACACACAGCCTGAGCTACAGAAACCCATTATCAGGTAGGAACACACCTGGTACACTACACACAGCCTGAGCTACAGAAACCCATTATCAGGTAGGAACACACCTGGTACACTACACACAGCCTGAGCTACAGAAACCCATTATCAGGTAGGAACACACCTGGTACACTACACACAGCCTGAGCTACAGAATCTCATTATCAGGTAGGAACACACCTGGTACACTACACCTGTTGAAGCTCAAGCCAAGCCAAATCCCTCAAGGTAAAAACTATTTGTAACTGGTAGGAGCCCAGATACCACTGATCCTCTCTGTTGTGTTTCAACAGGATCCTGTGGATGGTACCCATCTACAGTGTGGACAGTGTAAGGAGAAACTACTGTTACCCTTTCATTATAGTAATACTGTTATAACATATCTATCTGCTTGAAGACCTCTCACTGCAGAGAGAACTATGGAACACTAGACTAGAACACAGAGAACTATGGAACACTAGACTAGAACACAGAGACCTATGGAACACTAGACTAGAACACAGAGAACTATGGAACACTAGACTAGAACACAGAGAACTATGGAACACTAGACTAGAACACAGAGAACTATGGAACACTAGACTAGAACACAGAGAACTATGGAACACTAGACTAGAACACAGAGAACTATGGAACATTAGACTAGAATACAGAGAACTATTGAACACTAGACGAGAACACAGAACTATGGAACACTAGACTAGAACACAGAGAACTATGGAACACTAGACTAGAACACAGAGAACTATGGAACACTAGACTAGAACACAGAGAACTATGGAACACTAGACTAGAACACAGAGAACTATGGAACACTAGACTAGAACACAGAGAACTATGGAACACTAGACTAGAACTATGGAACACTAGACTAGAACACAGAGAACTATGGAACACTAGACTAGAACACAGAGAGCTATGGAACACTAGACTAGAACACAGAAAGCTATGGAACACTAGACTAGAACACAGAGCTTTGTAACACTAGACTAGAACACAGAGAACTATGGAACATTAGACTAGAACACAGAGCTTTGTAACACTAGACTAGAACACTGAGTCAGACATTCCATTGGTTTATAAGGTCCTGGAATGGCTGAACATTGAGACCTTCGTATCTCTATGGTAACAGGACTAATTGAGGACGGTGTGGTGTTGTCACAAGGCTGGGCTGCTCAAATAACAGAGTCAACATACACACACAGACACACACACACACACACAGACACACACACACACACACAGACACACACACACACACACAGACACACACACACACAGACACACACACACACAGACACACAGACACACAGACACACAGACAGACAGACCATTTCTTTACATTGGTCATTCCATCAATCAATATGTGCTGGTTGAAAATAATGGACAC
>NC_052334.1:15000-32558 GCF_016432855.1 Salvelinus namaycush
ACACAGGTCTGTCTGGCTGTCCTGAACACACTGAACACACAGGTCTGTTTGGCCGTCCTGAACACACTGAACACACAGGTCTGTCTGGCTGTCCTGAACACACAGGTCTGTCTGGCCATCCTGAACACACAGGTCTGTCTGGCCATCCTGAACACACAGGTCTGTCTGGCCATCCTGAACACATTGAACACACAGGTTTCTCTGGCCATCCTGAACACACTGAACACATAGGTCTGTCTGGCTGTCCTGAACACACTGAACACATAGGTCTCTCTGGCTGTCCTGAACACACTGAACACACAGGTCTGTCTGGCTGTCCTGAACACACTGAACACACAGGTCTGTCTGGCCGTCCTGAACACACTGAACACACAGGTCTGTCTGGCTGTCCTGAACACATAGGTCATACAGTTATAGATTTGGTATTTCTGATCTGTTATATTTACATTATTAGTCAGTTTATTTATTTTGTAATATTTTATGCACTTTGGGGTTATCTCGTAATGAAAAGTGCTTTACAATTGTAATACATTAGTATTATTTCTTCATTTTATTTTAACGTTTAAAACATTTTTTGGACTTTGAGATTATCTTGTAATGAAATTATTATTATTATTATTAGGTCTCCTGTCGGCTGCGTCCCAGGGGGGGTCAGAGCAAGACATCATCGTCACGGAAACCGTCTCCGTCCCCGCCTCCCCTCTGTCGGGTCACTACCAGGTGCTAGGCCACACCCCAAAGCCACACTCTTACTCCGCCCCCTCCGGGTTCATTTCTTCTGATTGGGACGAGGACAGCGAGGAGAAACAATCGGAGACCAGTGCAGGGGTTTTGCACAGTGGTGACATCACTGGCGACGCCCCCACTGCGGGCATCAGTGGCGCCCTCGTTGAAATCACTGGTGACACTTCCGCTGACATCACTGCGAGTGGTGACTTCATTCGTGACATCTCTGATGGTGACCTGACTGGCGACGCACCCAGTGACATCACTGGCCATGCCCTCATTGACATCAGTAGCGAAGTCCCCGGTGAAACGAGTGGTGACTTTACTGGTGACATCACTAGTAACATTACTTTTTGCACGTAGGAGGAGTGTTATTGGTCCAGAGTGTGTTCCTTCCTGTCTCGTGACTCCTCCCCTTCACCCTGACTGGCTGAGACAAGCTGGCGAGTGAGTTTCTAAAGGGGGAGTGAACACAATTCAGAAATAAGGGGTGAAAACCAGAACCAGCCAAGGAGAGTTTGGACACAGAGGAAGCCATGTTGGTGTAATATTTTCCATAACAACAGATGAATTATAAATAACTTTATAAATGATGTTTATAAAACACTAATGTCAAGTTTGACTTAATAATGTTATATAATTATGTTTCGTTACTATAATTACTATTGTTTTAATATTTTGTAATTAATCATTTTTGGATAACAATGGTATTTTATTGTTGACAGTATTTTGTCATTATCCGTTTCATTCATTTAATATATATTAATAAATACAACAATTCAATAACACATATATATATACACACTGCAATAGACTGAACTACAACTAATCATTATTACAGACATGTTACTAAAGACAAAACACAGCTTACTCACGCCACAGCAGACCTTCTATTCAGCAGCAGGATGCCATTGACTTGTCAGCTGAGTTATTCAGCGACCTTCTTCTGTTGTCTTGGTAATAAAACCATTACAAAATGTCATGGTGTTACAAGCCTGAATGGTGTTTCCAACTTCCCTACAGTAGAATATCATGGTGTTAGCCTGTCTGAATGGTGTTTACAACTTCCCCACAGTAGAATATCATGGTGTTAGCCTGTCTGAATGATGTTTACAACTTCCCTACAGTAGAATATCATGGTGTTAGCCTGTCTGAATGGTGTTTACAACTTCCCTACAGTAGAGTATCATGGTGTTAGCCTGTCTGAATGATGTTTACAACTTCCCCACAGTAGAATATCATGGTGTTTACAACTTCCCTACAGTAGATTATCATGGTGTTAGCCTGTCTGAATGATGTTTACAACTTCCCTACAGTAGAATATCATGGTGTTAGCCTGTCTGAATGGTGTTTACAACTTCCCTACAGTGGAATATCATGGTGTTAGCCTGTCTGAATGGTGTTTACAACTTCCCTACAGTAGAATATCATGGTGTTAGCCTGTCTGAATGGTGTTTACAACTTCCCCACAGTAGAATATCATGGTGTTAGCCTGTCTGAATGATGTTTACAACTTCCCTACAGTAGAATATCATGGTGTTAGCCTGTCTGAATGGTGTTTACAACTTCCCTACAGTAGAGTATCATGGTGTTAGCCTGTCTGAATGATGTTTACAACTTCCCCACAGTAGAATATCATGGTGTTAGCCTGTCTGAATGGTGTTTACAACTTCCCCACAGTAGAATATCATGGTGTTTACAACTTCCCCACAGTAGAATATCATGGTGTTAGCCTGTCTGAATGATGTTTACAACTTCCCTACAGTAGAATATCATGGTGTTAGCCTGTCTGAATGATGTTTACAACTTCCCCACAGTAGAATATCATGGTGTTAGCCTGTCTGAATGGTGTTTACAACTTCCCCACAGTATAATATCATGGTGTTAGCCTGTCTGAATGGTGTTTACAACTTCCCCACAGTAGAATATCATGGTGTTTACAACTTCCCCACAGTAGAATATCATGGTGTTAGCCTGTCTGAATGGTGTTTACAACTTCCCTACAGTAGAGTATCATGGTGTTAGCCTGTCTGAATGGTGTTTACAACTTCCCTACAGTAGAATATCATGGTGTTAGCCTGTCTGAATGGTGTTTACAACTTCCCTACAGTGGAATATCATGGTGTTAGCCTGTCTGAATGATGTTTACAACTTCCCCACAGTAGAATATCATGGTGTTAGCCTGTCTGAATGGTGTTTACAACTTCCCTACAGTAGAATATCATGGTGTTAGCCTGTCTGAATGATGTTTACAACTTCCCCACAGTAGAATATCATGGTGTTAGCCTGTCTGAATGATGTTTACAACTTCCCCACAGTAGATTGTCATGGTGTTAGCCTGTCTGAATGATGTTTACAACTTCCCCACAGTAGAATATCATGGTGTTAGCCTGTCTGAATGATGTTTACAACTTCTTTGATCGATAAATCAACATATTCCCAAGCAACTGGGAGAGAGTGAACGGTCAGTTATGTACAACAGCGAACCAATCAGTTGGTAAAGCGACGCGGCGACATGAATCCAACATAGCTTCCCTGAGAGGACAAGGAGCAACTTGGAGAAGCAGAGTAATGAACAGCTGAAGGAGATCCAGGAAAACATCGCTAAAATGCTCACAACAAACTGTTACAATCTGTTATTAAAAAAGTAGATTAGCTCATGTCAGACACGCACAAACAAGGAGTGTGCATGAATGAACAATATTAACCTTTTAGAAATAAACTTGCAATCTTTAGAAGATGAATTGGACCAGCAAGAAAACAGAATGAGACGAAACAACAAGATAATATAGTCCTTACCGGAAGATTAGGAAAAAGGTAACCTGGTCTCAGACCATTTCGTATTGTTCTGTATGTAAATCAGAGACACTCTTTTTAGTATGATATGTTATGTTTGGTATGGTTACATAAGACAGATGGTTACGTAAGGCAAAACAATTAAGTGGGGTGGTTGGGTGTGTGTATAACACGAACGTCTAGCAACCCAAAAGTTGAGAGTTTGAATCTCATCACGGACAACTTGAGCATTTTAGCTAATTAGCAACATTTCAACTACTTACTACTTATTATCTACTTTGCATGTTAGATAACTGGGTTGCCCCCCCCCCCTTGGGTTGTGCCGTGGCGAAGATCTTTGTGGGCTATACTCGGCCTTGTCTCAGGATGGTAAGTTGGTGGTTTGAAGATATCCCTCTAGTGGTGTGGGGGCTGTGCTTTGGCAAAGTGGGTGGGGTTATATCCTGCCTGTTTGACCCTGTCTGGGGGTATCATCGGATGGGGCCACAGTGTCTCCTGACCCCTCCTGTCTCAGCCTCCAGTATTTATGCTGCAGTAGTTTATGTGTCGGGGGGCTAGGGTCAGTCTGTTATATCTGGAGTATTTCTCCTGTCTTATCCGGTGTCCTGTGTGAATTTAAGTATGCTCTCTCTAATTCTCTCTTTCTTTCTCTCTCGGAGGACCTGAGCCCTAGGACCATGCCTCAGGACTACCTGGCATGATGACTCCTTGTTGTCCCCAGTCCACCGGGCTGTGCTGCTGCTCCAGTTTCAACTGTTCTGCCTGTGGCTATGGAACCCTGACCTGTTCACCGGACGTGCTACCTGTCCCAGACCTGCTGTTTTCAACTCTCTAGAGACAGCAGGAGCGGTAGAGATACTCTGAATGATCGGCTATGATAAGTCAACTGACATTTACTCGTGATTATTATTTGACCATGCTGGTCATTTATGAACATTTGAACATCTCGGCCATGTTCTGTTATAATCTCCACCCGGCACAGCCAAAAGAGGACTGGCCACCCCTCATAGCCTGGTTCCTCTCTAGGTTTCTTCCTAGGTTTTGTCCTTTCTAGGGAGTTTTATCCTAGCCGCCGTACTTCTACACCTGCATTGCTTGCTGTTTGGGGTTTTAGGCTGGGTTTCTGTACAGCACTTTGAGATATCAGCTGATGTAAGAAGGGCTATATAAAATAAACTTGATTTGAGATAACCCTTCCCCTAACCATAACCTTAACCCTTTTAACTAACCCCTTCACTTAACCATTTAATCTAACTCCTAAACATAATCATAATGCCTAGCTAACATTCGCCACCTAGCTGGAATTCATAATATATCATACATTTTGAAAAATTCGTAACATATCATACGAAATGGACGATGTAAATCCACAAATTAATACAGTTGAAGTCGGAAGTTTACAAACACCTTAGCCAAATACATTTAAACTCAGTTTTTCACAATTCCTGACATTTAATCCCAGTACAAAATCCCTGTTTTAGGTCAGTTAGGATCACCATTTTATTTTAAGAATGTGAAATGTCAGAATAATAGTAGAGAGAATGATTTATTTCAGCTTTTATTTCTTTCATCACATTCCCAGTGGGTCAGAAGTTTACATACACTCAATTAGTATTTGGTTGCATTGCCTTTAAATTGTTTAACTTGGGTCAAACGTTTTGGGTAGCCTTCCACAAGCTTCCCACAATAAGTTGGGTGAATTTTGGCCCATTCCTCCTGACAGAGCTGGTGTAACTGAGTCAGGTTTGTAGGCCTCCTTGCTCGCACACACTTTTTCAGTTCTGCCCACAAATGTTCTATAGGATTGAGGTCAGGGCTTTGTGATGCCCACTCCAAAACCTTGACTTTGTTGTCCTTAAGCCATTTTGCCACAACTTTGGAAATATGCTTGGGATCATTGTCCATTTGGAAGACCCATTTGCGACCAAGCTTCAACTTCCTGACTGATGTCTTGAGATGTTGCTTCAATATATCAACATACTTTTCCTCCCTCATGATGCCATCTATTTTGACAGACAACCACACACACAGTCAGACAGACAGATAACCACACACACAGTCAGACAGACAGATAACCACACACAGTCAGTCAGACAGATAACCACACACAGTCAGTCAGACAGATAACCACACACAGTCAGTCAGACAGACAGATAACCACACACACAGTCAGACAGACAGACAACCACACACACAGTCAGACAGACAGACAACCACACACACAGTCAGACAGACAGATAACCACACACACAGTCAGACAGACAGACAACCACACACAGTCAGTCAGACAGATAACCACACACAGTCAGACAGACAGATAACCACACACAGTCAGACAGACAGATAACCACACACACAGTCAGACAGACAGACAACCACACACACAGTCAGACAGACAGACAACCACACACACAGTCAGACAGACAGATAACCACACACACAGTCAGACAGACAGACAACCACACACAGTCAGACAGACAGACAACCACACACACAGTCAGACAGACAGATAACCACACACACAGTCAGACAGACAGACAACCACACACAGTCAGACAGACAGACAACCACACACAGTCAGACAGACAGACAACCACACACAGTCAGACAGACAGATAACCACACACACAGTCAGACAGACAGATAACCACACACACAGTCAGACAGACAGACAACCACACACAGTCAGTCAGACAGATAACCACACACAGTCAGTCAGACAGACAGATAACCACACACACAGTCAGACAGACAGATAACCACACACAGTCAGACAGACAGATAACCACACACAGTCAGACAGACAGATAACCACACACAGTCAGACAGACAGACAACCACACACACAGTCAGACAGACAGATAACCACACACAGTCAGACAGACAGACAACCACACACAGTCAGTCAGACAGATAACCACACACACAGTCACACAACCACAGTCAGTCAGACAGACAGATAACCACACACACAGTCACAGACAGACAACCACACACAGTCAGACAGACAGATAACCACACACACAGTCAGACAGACAGACAACCACACACAGTCAGTCAGACAGACAGATAACCACACACCTCTTTGCTCTCAGAATCCTACAGTGAAGCCACGAGGGGAGAGAGAGTGGTCTGAAAACTCATCTCAATAATGACGTGAAACCAGTTGTATTACAATATTTAATCATGATTTTATTGGGATTAAAAAGTCGATATGGAATGTCCAGATATACAGTAATATGACACATCAGTAAACACAGGATCCTAACTTCCACTTATTAATCAACATGATAGTCAATGTTAAAATTTAAGAAGAAGTTAGAATTCTCCTCATATAAAGCAGTGGCCACTAGATTCCATTCTGAAATGCCAGTTGATTAGTACAGGTAGGTAGATACACGGTTAAAAAATAAAATCTTAGAAAAATTCTCTGATAAGTGACTGGCTGGTGATCATCGTCCTAATTCCCGGTGGGGGAACATGCCCCCCCCCCGGTATTCAACAGCTCAATAGGTCCTAATGGCCATAACATCTCACAGTCTCTCGCTCTCTCACACAGTCTCTCGCTCTCTCACACAGTCTCTCGCTCTCTCTCTCTCTCACAGTCTCTCGCTCTCTCTCTCTCACAGTCTCTCGCTCTCTCTCTCTCACAGTCTCTCGCTCTCTCTCTCTCACAGTCTCTCGCTCTCTAACACAGTCTCTCTCTAACACACAGTGTACATCCATAGTCCTATTTGTAGGTGACAGGCAGAAGTGTCAGGTTGTTTTTGGGGACCAGGCCTCGCCTCCCTCCTGCATCCCCCAGATACCACTCCTCATCTACTGGCTCCACCCGTTACCACCTCCACCGCCTGGTAGAGAGAGGAGGGAGAGACGGAGAAGGATGGAGAGTGAGAGCGAGACAGAGGGAGAGAGAGAGAGAGAGAGAGGGAAAGAGGGGAGAGAGAGTTTATTTTCCCTTTTGTACTTCAACTATTTGCACATCATTACAAAACTGTATATTCTATTTTACAGGCTGACTACACCGCTCACATCGCGTGCGCGAGCATTGCAAAATAAATGTAGAAATCTATGTTATTCAATTAATGCACCCAAACTGCTCGGGCGCCAACGAGCGTCTGCATTGCCAAGGGTTAAAATAGAAGTCAGTTCTATTTCTGAGCAGATCGTGCTGCAAGTCCTGCCTCTCCCATCTCCTCATTGGTTTATAGAAGCAGGTACCCACGTGCCATCTCCTCATTGGTTATACCCACGTGATTGACTGAAAGACAAACGAGGTCAGTGGCGGTAATGCACCTAATTTATGAAAGTTACCAATCGCAATATAAAGTCAAGAGAAGAAAAGGCCTGGAAGGAGGAGAGATGACTAGAAACGATTCGGTTGACCGTTTTATGTGTGGATTAATTGTCGGAGTAGAGGACCTTGTGCATTTCAGGTAAAATAACAACTCAATGTTAATATCCCAGGACAAATTAGCTAGCAACAGCAAGCTAGCTAAAAAGGACAAATTAGCTAGCAAGTGCAAGCTAGGTAGCTATAATTGCCATAAATGTTTAATGCTTTTCGACCTGTCCCCAAATTAATATAATTGGTTCAGAGTTTGTTTTGATATTTTAACCTGCGTTTGGTGTGGGGGGACAAAATAAATAAATGCACGATGACGCACGCACGCAGCCGGTTTGAGTTCCGTGTTAGCCCTTGGCAACACAGACGCTCGTTGGAGCAATAATTGAATAACATAGATTTCTAAATTTATTTTGCAACGCTTGCCAGCGGTGTAGTCGGCCTGTAACGGAAAACCCTGACACACACAGAGCTGAGCAGGCCTACCTTTAGTGAGAGTTCATCTTCACTCTCTGCACTGAAATCAAACAGGACCTTGGCCACGCCCTTGGCCACAGGCTGGTCCCTCATTGGCTGGGCTGCAGAGAGGAGCATGAAGTATGGTTAAACTCTGTGAACAAAATGTGTGTGTCCCTTAGGTACAGATCTAGGATCAGCTTCCCCTCTCCCAATCCTAACAACCATTAGTTTGGGGGAAACATAACACTGACCCAAGAGCAGTGTCTACGGGCAACTTCACCTGCTCTTGGGTGGCTCACCTGTGTTACAGGTGTGTGTGTAAGTAGTGGGCAACACTCCCTCCCGTCCGTCCAGTGTTCCTCTGGTCCAGTCTGCGTCGACACGCTGTGTTACTCTGATCAGCGCCCCCTGCTGGAACCACAGATCCTCTGCAGTCAGACCTGGGAAGTCATGCAGACACACACACACACACACACACACACACACACACACACACACACACACACACACACACACACACACACACACACATAAAGCATAAAAATATGAACCTCCTCACACACATTCAGCTGTGCCGCAAGGACACACATTCCAGTCATAGCTCAGAACCAGAAGAGAAGAGAATAGAAGAGGATGTGTTTCCCATCCAACCATTAACTCGTCGTGTAAGATCCCGTCTATGTGGTCAACACTCTCACAGACTCACGGTAGAAAAAGTCAAGGCTGTAGGATCATACAGATACTACACTTGAATTTAGTGATAACGTCTTTATTGAGGACAAACATACTGACTATGACTGTGATATGTGGTTGTCTCACCTAGCTATCTGAATATACTAACTACTGTGATATGTGGTTGTCCCACCTAGCTATCTGAATATACTAACTACTGTGATATGTGGTTGTCCCACCTAGCTATCTGAATGTACTAACTACTGTAATATGTGGTTGTCCCACCTAGCTATCTGAATATACTAACTACTGTAATATGTGGTTGTCCCACCTAGCTATCTGAAGATGAATATACTAACTACTGTAATATGTGGTTGTCCCACCTAGCTATCTTCAGATGAATATACTAACTACTGTAATATGTGGTTGTCCCACCTAGCTATCTGAAGATGAATATACTAACTACTGTGATATGTGGTTGTCCCACCTAGCTATCTGAATATACTAACTACTGTGATATGTGGTTGTCCCACCTAGCTATCTGAATATACTAACTACTGTGATATGTGGTTGTCCCACCTAGCTATCTGAATATACTAACTACTGTAATATGTGGTTGTCCCACCTAGCTATCTGAATATACTAACTACTGTGATATGTGGTTGTCCCACCTAGCTATCTGAATATACTAACTACTGTGATATGTGGTTGTCCCACCTAGCTATCTGAATATACTAACTACTGTGATATGTGGTTGTCCCACCTAGCTATCTGAATATACTAACTACTGTGATATGTGGTTGTCCCACCTAGCTATCTGAATATACTAACTACTGTAATATGTGGTTGTCCCACCTAGCTATCTGAAGATGAATATACTAACTACTGTGATATGTGGTTGTCCCACCTAGCTATATGAATATACTAACTACTGTAATATGTGGTTGTCCCACCTAGCTATCTGAAGATGAATATACTAACTACTGTGATATGTGGTTGTCCCACCTAGCTATCTGAATATACTAACTACTGTGATATGTGGTTGTCCCACCTAGCTATCTGAATATACTAACTACTGTGATATGTGGTTGTCCCACCTAGCTATCTGAATATACTAACTACTGTAATATGTGGTTGTCCCACCTAGCTATCTGAATATACTAACTACTGTGATATGTGGTTGTCCCACCTAGCTATCTGAATATACTAACTACTGTGATATGTGGTTGTCCCACCTAGCTATCTGAATATACTAACTACTGTGATATGTGGTTGTCCCACCTAGCTATCTGAATATACTAACTACTGTGATATGTGGTTGTCCCACCTAGCTATCTGAATATACTAACTACTGTAATATGTGGTTGTCCCACCTAGCTATCTGAAGATGAATATACTAACTACTGTGATATGTGGTTGTCCCACCTAGCTATATGAATATACTAACTACTGTAATATGTGGTTGTCCCACCTAGCTATCTGAAGATGAATATACTAACTACTGTGATATGTGGTTGTCCACCTAGCTATCTGAATATACTAACTACTGTCATATGTGGTTGTCCCACCTAGCTATCTGAATATACTAACTACTGTGATATGTGGTTGTCCCACCTAGCTATCTGAATATACTAACTACTGTGATATGTGGTTGTCCCACCTAGCTATCTGAATATACTAACTACTGTGATATGTGGTTGTCCCACCTAGCTATCTGAATATACTAACTACTGTAATATGTGGTTGTCCCACCTAGCTATCTGAAGATGAATATACTAACTACTGTGATATGTGGTTGTCCCACCTAGCTATATGAATATACTAACTACTGTAATATGTGGTTGTCCCACCTAGCTATCTGAAGATGAATATACTAACTACTGTGATATGTGGTTGTCCACCTAGCTATCTGAATATACTAACTACTGTCATATGTGGTTGTCCCACCTAGCTATCTGAATATACTAACTACTGTGATATGTGGTTGTCCCACCTAGCTATCTGAATATACTAACTACTGTGATATGTGGTTGTCCCACCTAGCTATCTGAATATACTAACTACTGTGATATGTGGTTGTCTCACCTAGCTATCTGAATATACTAACTACTGTGATATGTGGTTGTCCCACCTAGCTATCTGAATATACTAACTACTGTGATATGTGGTTGTCCCACCTAGCTATCTGAATATACTAACTACTGTAATATGTGGTTGTCCCACCTAGCTATCTGAATATACTAACTACTGTGATATGTGGTTGTCCCACCTAGCTATCTGAATATACTAACTACTGTGATATGTGGTTGTCCCACCTAGCTATCTGAATATACTAACTACTGTGATATGTGGTTGTCTCACCTAGCTATCTGAATATACTAACTACTGTGATATGTGGTTGTCCCACCTAGCTATCTGAATATACTAACTACTGAGATATGTGGTTGTCCCACCTAGCTATCTGAATATACTAACTACTGTCATATGTGGTTGTCCACCTAGCTATCTGAATATACTAACTACTGTAATATGTGGTTGTCCCACCTAGCTATCTGAAGATGAATATACTAACTACTGTAATATGTGGTTGTCCCACCTAGCTATCTGAATATACTAACTACTGTGATATGTGGTTGTCCCACCTAGCTATCTGAATATACTAACTACTGTGATATGTGGTTGTCCCACCTAGCTATCTGAATATACTAACTACTGTGATATGAGGTTGTCCCACCTAGCTATCTGAATATACTAACTACTGTGATATGTGGTTGTCCCACCTAGCTATCTGAATATACTAACTACTGTGATATGTGGTTGTCCCACCTAGCTATCTGAATATACTAACTACTGTGATATGTGGTTGTCCCACCTAGCTATCTGAAGATGAATATACTAACTACTGTGATATGTGGTTGTCCCACCTAGCTATCTGAATGTACTAACTACTGTGATATGTGGTTGTCCCACCTAGCTATCTGAATATACTAACTACTGTGATATGTGGTTGTCCCACCTAGCTATCTGAATATACTAACTACTGTGATATGTGGTTGTCTCACCTAGCTATCTGAATATACTAACTACTGTGATATGTGGTTGTCCCACCTAGCTATCTGAATATACTAACTACTGTGATATGTGGTTGTCCCACCTAGCTATCTGAATATACTAACTACTGTAATATGTGGTTGTCCCACCTAGCTATCTGAATATACTAACTACTGTGATATGTGGTTGTCCCACCTAGCTATCTGAATATACTAACTACTGTGATATGTGGTTGTCCCACCTAGCTATCTGAATATACTAACTACTGTGATATGTGGTTGTCCCACCTAGCTATCTGAATATACTAACTACTGTGATATGTGGTTGTCCCACCTAGCTATCTGAATATACTAACTACTGAGATATGTGGTTGTCCCACCTAGCTATCTGAATATACTAACTACTGTAATATGTGGTTGTCCACCTAGCTATCTGAATATACTAACTACTGTAATATGTGGTTGTCCCACCTAGCTATCTGAAGATGAATATACTAACTACTGTAATATGTGGTTGTCCCACCTAGCTATCTGAATATACTAACTACTGTGATATGTGGTTGTCCCACCTAGCTATCTGAATATACTAACTACTGTGATATGTGGTTGTCCCACCTAGCTATCTGAATATACTAACTACTGTGATATGAGGTTGTCCCACCTAGCTATCTGAATATACTAACTACTGTGATATGTGGTTGTCCCACCTAGCTATCTGAATATACTAACTACTGTAATATGTGGTTGTCCCACCTAGCTATCTGAAGATGATACTAACTACTGTGATATGTGGTTGTCCCACCTAGCTATATGAATATACTAACTACTGTAATATGTGGTTGTCCCACCTAGCTATCTGAAGATGAATATACTAACTACTGTGATATGTGGTTGTCCCACCTAGCTATCTGAATATACTAACTACTGTGATATGTGGTTGTCCCACCTAGCTATCTGAATATACTAACTACTGTGATATGTGGTTGTCCCACCTAGCTATCTGAATATACTAACTACTGTGATATGTGGTTGTCCCACCTAGCTATCTGAATATACTAACTACTGTAATATGTGGTTGTCCCACCTAGCTATCTTCAGATGAATATACTAACTACTGTGATATGTGGTTGTCCCACCTAGCTATCTTCAGATGAATATACTAACTACTGTAATATGTGGTTGTCCCACCTAGCTATCTTCAGATGAATATACTAACTACTGTGATATGTGGTTGTCCACCTAGCTATCTGAATATACTAACTACTGTCATATGTGGTTGTCCCACCTAGCTATCTGAATATACTAACTACTGTGATATGTGGTTGTCCCACCTAGCTATCTGAATATACTAACTACTGTGATATGTGGTTGTCCCACCTAGCTATCTGAATATACTAACTACTGTGATATGTGGTTGTCCCACCTAGCTATCTGAATATACTAACTACTGTAATATGTGGTTGTCCCACCTAGCTATCTGAAGATGAATATACTAACTACTGTGATATGTGGTTGTCCCACCTAGCTATATGAATATACTAACTACTGTGATATGTGGTTGTCCCACCTAGCTATCTGAAGATGAATATACTAACTACTGTGATATGTGGTTGTCCACCTAGCTATCTGAATATACTAACTACTGTCATATGTGGTTGTCCCACCTAGCTATCTGAATATACTAACTACTGTGATATGTGGTTGTCCCACCTAGCTATCTGAATATACTAACTACTGTGATATGTGGTTGTCCCACCTAGCTATCTGAATATACTAACTACTGTGATATGTGGTTGTCTCACCTAGCTATCTGAATATACTAACTACTGTGATATGTGGTTGTCCCACCTAGCTATCTGAATATACTAACTACTGTGATATGTGGTTGTCCCACCTAGCTATCTGAATATACTAACTACTGTGATATGTGGTTGTCCCACCTAGCTATCTGAATATACTAACTACTGTAATATGTGGTTGTCCCACCTAGCTATCTGAATATACTAACTACTGTGATATGTGGTTGTCCCACCTAGCTATCTGAATATACTAACTACTGTGATATGTGGTTGTCCCACCTAGCTATCTGAATATACTAACTACTGTGATATGTGGTTGTCTCACCTAGCTATCTGAATATACTAACTACTGTGATATGTGGTTGTCCCACCTAGCTATCTGAATATACTAACTACTGAGATATGTGGTTGTCCCACCTAGCTATCTGAATATACTAACTACTGTCATATGTGGTTGTCCACCTAGCTATCTGAATATACTAACTACTGTAATATGTGGTTGTCCCACCTAGCTATCTGAAGATGAATATACTAACTACTGTAATATGTGGTTGTCCCACCTAGCTATCTGAATATACTAACTACTGTGATATGTGGTTGTCCCACCTAGCTATCTGAATATACTAACTACTGTGATATGTGGTTGTCCCACCTAGCTATCTGAATATACTAACTACTGTGATATGATGGTTGTCCCACCTAGCTATCTGAATATACTAACTACTGTGATATGTGGTTGTCCCACCTAGCTATCTGAATATACTAACTACTGTGATATGTGGTTGTCCCACCTAGCTATCTGAATATACTAACTACTGTGATATGTGGTTGTCCCACCTAGCTATCTGAAGATGAATATACTAACTACTGTGATATGTGGTTGTCCCACCTAGCTATCTGAATGTACTAACTACTGTGATATGTGGTTGTCCCACCTAGCTATCTGAATATACTAACTACTGTGATATGTGGTTGTCCCACCTAGCTATCTGAATATACTAACTACTGTGATATGTGGTTGTCTCACCTAGCTATCTGAATATACTAACTACTGTGATATGTGGTTGTCCCACCTAGCTATCTGAATATACTAACTACTGTGATATGTGGTTGTCCCACCTAGCTATCTGAATATACTAACTACTGTAATATGTGGTTGTCCCACCTAGCTATCTGAATATACTAACTACTGTGATATGTGGTTGTCCCACCTAGCTATCTGAATATACTAACTACTGTGATATGTGGTTGTCCCACCTAGCTATCTGAATATACTAACTACTGTGATATGTGGTTGTCTCACCTAGCTATCTGAATATACTAACTACTGTGATATGTGGTTGTCCCACCTAGCTATCTGAATATACTAACTACTGAGATATGTGGTTGTCCCACCTAGCTATCTGAATATACTAACTACTGTCATATGTGGTTGTCCACCTAGCTATCTGAATATACTAACTACTGTAATATGTGGTTGTCCCACCTAGCTATCTGAAGATGAATATACTAACTACTGTAATATGTGGTTGTCCCACCTAGCTATCTGAATATACTAACTACTGTGATATGTGGTTGTCCCACCTAGCTATCTGAATATACTAACTACTGTGATATGTGGTTGTCCCACCTAGCTATCTGAATATACTAACTACTGTGATATGTGGTTGTCCCACCTAGCTATCTGAATATACTAACTACTGTGATATGTGGTTGTCCCACCTAGCTATCTGAATATACTAACTACTGTGATATGTGGTTGTCCCACCTAGCTATCTGAATATACTAACTACTGTGATATGTGGTTGTCCCACCTAGCTATCTGAATATTACTAACTACTGTGATATGTGGTTGTCCACCTAGCTATCTGAATATACTAACTACTGTGATATGTGGTTGTCCCACCTAGCTATCTGAATATACTAACTACTGTGATATGTGGTTGTCCCACCTAGCTATCTGAATATACTAACTACTGTAGATATGTGGTTGTCCCACCTAGCTATCTGAATATACTAACTACTGTGATATGTGGTTGTCCACCTAGCTATCTGAATATACTAACTACTGTGATATGTGGTTGTCCCACCTAGCTATCTGAATATACTAACTACTGTGATATGTGGTTGTCCCACCTAGCTATCTGAATATACTAACTACTGATATGTGGTGGTCCCACCTAGCTATCTGAATATACCTAACTACTGTCCGATATGTGGTTGTCCCACCTAGCGTATCGAATATACTAACTACTGTGATATGTGGTTGTCCCACCTAGCTATCTGAATATACTAACTACTGTATATGTGGTTGTCCCACCTAGCTATCTGAATATTACTAACTACTGTACTATGTGGTTGTCCCACCTAGCTATCTGAATATACTAACTACTGTAATATGTGGTTGTCCCACCTAGCTATCTGAATATACTAACTACTGTGATAGGTGGTTGTCCCACCTAGCTATCTGAATATATAACTACTGTGATATGTGGTTGTCTCACCTAGCTATCTGAATATACTAACTACTGTGATATGTGGTTGTCCCACCTAGCTATCTGAATATACTAACTACTGTGATATGTGGTTGTCTCACCTAGCTATCTGAATATACTAACTGTCATATTGGTTGTCTCACCTAGCTATCTGAATATACTAACTACTGTAATATGTGGTTGTCCCACCTAGCTATCTGAATATACTAACTACTGTGATATGTGGTTTGTCCCACTAGCTATCTGAATATACTAACTACTGTAATATGTGGTTGTCCCACCTAGCTATCTGAATATACTAACTACTGTGATATGTGGTGTCCACCTAGCTATCTGAAGATGAATATACTAACTACTGTAATATGTGGTTGTCCCACTCTAGCTATCTGAATATACTAACTACTGTGATAGTGGTTGTCCCACCTAGCTATCTGAATATACTACTGTTGATATGTGGTTGTCCCACCTAGCTATCTGAATATACTAACTACTGTGATATGTGGAGGAGCATGAAGTAGGTTAAACTCTGTGAACAAATGTGTGTGTCCCTTAGGTACAGATCTAGGATACAGCTTCCCCTCTCCCAATCCTAAACAACATTAGTTTGGGGGAAACATAACACTGACCCAAGAGCGGTGTCTACGGGCAACTTCACCTGCTCTTGGGTGCCTCACTGTGTTACAGGTGTGTGTGTAAGTAGTGGGCAACACTCCCTCCCGTCCGTCAGTGTTCCTCTGGTCCAGTCTGCGTCGACATCGCTGGTACTCTGATCAGCGCCCCCTGCTGGAACCACAGATCCTCTGCAGTCAGACATGGGAAGTCATGCAGACACACACACCACACACACACACACAACACACACACACACACACACACACACACACACACACACACACACACACACACACACATAAAGCATAAAAATATGAACCTCCCCACACACATTCAGCTGTGCCGCAAGGACACACATTCCAGTCATAAGCTAGAACCAGAAGAGAAGAGAATAGAAGAGGAGTGTTCCCATCCAACCATTACTCGTCGTGTAAGATCCCGTCTATGTGGTCAACACTCTCACAGACTCACGGTAGAAAAAGTCAAGGCTGTAGGATCATACAGATACTACACTTGAATTAATGATAACGTCTTATTGAGCAAAACATATGGATATGGACTGTGATAATGTGGTTGCTCACCTAGCTACTGAATATACTAACTA